>NW_010160349.1:0-13863 GCF_000695765.1 Mesitornis unicolor | reverse complement strand
TGGCAAACAATTTGACTTCATTCCTTGTCCCCACAATGGCAGCATTGTTCAATGCCACAGATCAGCATCAACTGATGCATGATGCCTCGTGGTACCAGAGACTGAATTGAAGGGCTACTGAGGAGTGTCACAGCCTTAAAAAATGATCTGGCTGAACCTAGAATTGTTTTGTTTTGTTTTGATAGCTGTTGTTTAAACCAGGCTCCCCAGTGTTTATCTGTTAAAAATACCATTTTTTGACATGGTTATAAAATTACCTTAGTTGAAGGGTGAACCCAATGATGACCCTAGGAAGTCATTCTTTGGCTTATGATGTTGCCCTGTCAGTGGGGTACTTGGTTGCTTTTACCCAGGCTGTGCATCGTCAATCTGTATCGGCAGAATAGCCACTACCTGGGGAACAGGAGCTCAGAGAAGACAACTGCAGACATGATTTTACAGTTCAACTGTTCCTTCCTCTGGCAACCCTACATTTGCTGAGGATTTGTGTCAGCTCAGGGAGAGAATATATGCATGCCAAAGAAATGCTGGACATTGGTGGATGACTTTATAGTCAGTGCATCCACATACCATAGAAACCTATGATTACAAAAGGCAATGCAAATACAGTGATGTAAGCCATGCCTTGAAAGATTTTCTGCTTTTGCCTGTAACTCTTTGTGCCAATGCTACATGGGAGCATTGCTGCATGAATCCTCATGTTGTGATATCTTGCCAATACACAGTGATGTAACGTTATGCAACTTCATTATGCAGTGACACAAATACCATGGAGCTGAAGCACTGCTTTCAAGAAAAATTGCTTCCACCAGTAAAAATAGTGCTTAAATCAACACTAACACAGGTTTTTGGTAGTAAGGCAGTTTTGTGCCACCAACTATTCTGAATCATTTTGTCTGGAAAAGTAGCAAAATGAATTCTCTGTCTTCAGATACAAACTGTTACAGTTCAGACAAGTATAGTTACTTTATACCTCAGGAGATGTGCTTAAAGGTAGGACCTGATATACCAGTCTGGAAACAGCAGAACCAGGTGTCAGTTTGTTATGCCTTTTCTCTGCACTGTCATTGTAATGTGCAGTCAAGTACGGTAAATGTGGCACAGAGTCTGACCATTACAGCAGTCCTGCCCTCGGTGCCTACGCTGAGTCCCCACTAGTGTTTTAGTTTAGATCAGATATTTGATGCAAATCTCCTGATTGTCTCAGTTGCCTGTATTTCATTTTGCATCAGTGTCTGATTTTGGAGCGCAGGGACTAGATTCTGTTGAATGAAATTAAAATGGAAAATGTTGTCCCGAAGTACACCTAATGTGCTCAGAACTCAGTACACATCCAGTCCAGGGAAATGAAATGAAGGAGGTTTGAATTGGAAAAAAATGGAATATGCATGTCAGCTCCTCAGCATCCGCTGTGTGTGTAGAGCATCTGCTCTACAGAATCTTCGACTACTTGACCTTACTATGCAGATGTAACCTTAGCTGATTTTTAAGAGGAGTTGAGAGGACCTACTGAAAATCGGGGTCCTAATTTTTTCTTTCACCTTCCCCATATATGAAATGGACTGAGTGAAATGTTTGTTCCTGCATAGACTATGATCATTAGTGAATTAGTGCTTACACAGTATCACTGCAAGTGACATCATTGCTGTGCATGTACTGACAATGGTGAGGAAAAGATGTTATTTTAGTGTACAGCTTCTAAAACATTTCACAACTTATATAACTGGTAAAGACTTCAATTGTTGCTGAAAATGCAGCCACTTCTCGAGTGGAACACGTCAGTTGAATCAACACACAAAATGTAACTATAAGAAGAGGGGGGAAAAGGGAGAATTGCATAAAGAATCCCATGCCCTAGGTAAAAATCAGCACATTGCAACTCAAACTGGATTTGGACTAGCATTTGTGTCTGCTTTTATGATAAAATTCAATGTGATTTTTAAGTACTCAGGATCCTCCTGGCTACATGTCATTGGGAAATATAGCCTGGAAATACTCTAAGTCAGTAAATGAAGCAGGGGTAGAAGTCCTAGAGAAAAATGGTTTCTACAGTAGAGCAAAAAGTGTACTCATAGTGTTGCTGATATTTTTTCTGTCTGCATTTCTAAAAGGAAGGGCATTTGAGATGTTGGTTAATGTAAAGACATTGATAAGTAAATGTTAAACAGTGTTTGGAGAAAGTGGGATGATAATTACTTACAGGAAAATATTCTGCATTTTTTAACAGTTCATAGTATAACTTTTTTCTTAAGCAGAAACAAACAGGAAGCATAACTCTTTCAGTATCACCACTGATTTGGATTTGATTCAACGAGGAAAGAAAAGTGTGTAATAAAAAAGTATATATTAAAAAACCCTCTTTCCTTCCTGGGACAGGAAATGTAAAAATAGAAATAGTCCAAATCCTGCCAAAGGAGGTGAAAATATCTGATTTATTTGCCAAAAAGGCTCTACCTTGGTTCTGAAAAGACAAGTATAATGACCTAAGCAGTTTCAGATATGAATATGCAGCATATTAAAAAAGCTCTTTCTGAAGTGACACTGAAAACACTAAAGCACACAGATTCCTAACTACCTTGATTTTCAACACTGCTATCACAAGCTCCAAAATAATGTAAATCAATTCAATCAATCTATGAACTATGAACAACTTTTGATCCATAACATGTACGACTTCAGGCAATGGACCCTAATGACTTGTTGACTTATGACTGTTGGAAGCCAACAAGCAGTATCTGTACTCCAGTTAAAACTCTCCAGTTAAAATGGCTGTGATTATCACATGTAATGTATTTTAAAAAAAAAGAAATCACAACATTCTATTAACTAAATGTCAGGTGCTATATTTATTGAGCTCCTAATTGACAAACACTAGTAGTCCATAAAATGTTCCAGAGACTCCTCACTTTTTCTTTTTTTTTCCCTCCAAAAAATACTTGGCTTGTTAATTACAAAAGGTTGAGAACTGCTTTTCTTATGGCCCAGGTTTGGGCTTGGATACTAATTCTCAGTTAGAAACTTGCTGTCCCAGCTCCTTCTCTTGGTCTGCTTAAAGCCACAGTTTGAAAATGAATGCCTTAGTCTTTCATACGTTGAAGAGAAGCTTCATGTTCAGAAGTCTCACTAATCCATAGAGGTAAGCCTCAAATACTGCACAGTTCAAACCCTAGATGTTCTAAAGTGGGAGCCTCAGAGTCTAACAAATTTCCTTCTGCTGGAGTCATGAGAATTGCTGTGTTTGGACAACCATTCTCATTTCTCAAGATAAGGAGTCAGGAGAGGAGCTTCGAAATTTTTAGGCCTGATCCATGGCCAGCAACATGACTTTTGTGGGGACTTGAACCTCTTTCAAAATGCTGAAGCCTGCTCTCCTCCCGTCTGGAGCAGGGAGACTTCTTCCGGAATACTTTCTTGGTTGTATCCAGCAGCCTGCACTCACCTCCTTCTGCAAATACAATCTGCATGATTAGCTGGAACTGCGTCAACACCCTCAGATGAGGGCACAGGATACAGGAGGATTTCATTACGAGTTGGGTTTCCTGGAGGGAAGTCCAGCTACAGAGGAGGTTTGCCTTCTCCCCAGTCCATTGTTCAGTCAGACTTGGACCCTGACCTTTGCTGTTTATGTATTCAGACAGCCCACCTCCTTGCATATCAATCTGTATGTGTACAGTAAGTACTGGAAGCTCATTGTAATGGTAATAATACATTGCAGCTATGAGAATCCACATTTTCCCTAGTCAGCTCCTAATCTTGGTTCTTTCTGCCCTCTTTTCCCTGCTGCCAGACTCATGCAAGATGGTAGGTGCAGGCAGTCTGTATTCTGTGCATACAGACTGTCATTGTCCCGAGCACTGCTGCATACTGCAACTTTAATCAGATTAAAAAATCACCTTTATGTCAGCAAAATGTCTTTTTTCAAGGATAATGGAGGAGATGATGGAATATTTCATTGCTTAAACTTATGTATTTATAACAGAGGAAGACTTTTTTTGTTGTTACTTTTATGATCACTGCACGTAGAGAAGACGACAATATGGAGTCAGATTATGGCTAGTTGGAATTGACTTCATTGACATTGCAGTTCAGGTTGTGGCTACATATGTGGCAGCAACACAACTTAACTCATGTTAACCCATGTTATTTCTCTTTGCCTCCTGCCAGGAACCATCCTTGTGTGTCACTGTGCCATCTTGTGCCATGGAGTTTTCCCCAACAGACATCTCCCCTTCACAGACTTTGGAAAACATGTAAGTTCAATGTGAAAATAAATGAATTCAAGGTGAAAATAAATTCAAACACATCTGCAATTGTGGAGAAGGAGTGCTTGGAGTGCAGGGAACACCTCTTGCTAGCTTTAACTTAGCTAATACAGGTAAAAATAGTGGTGGAGTAGAAGTAGCCTTTCCATATGCTTTTCCTAGTCCTATGGTCCATCCAAGGCATCTAATTTTTGGCTACTGTTGGAGACATAAAACTGAGCTAAAGGGACTCAGTTTGGCCACTAATACATCACATTGCCCAGCAACAAAACGCAAGCCGGCTGCGGTCCCTGCTAGCCTGCCTGAGCTGCTTTATGTCATCAGACATCTTCCCTGTTTCCAGTTGCACATAACAATTGCACAAGTAGACCAAACACAGCATCTCTCAGCGGAAGAACTGCTCATTTTTAAAGAGGTTGATCACTTCTCATGAAAGTGGATCTGTCAGACAACATGTAGCTGCACTTGCTTTTGCACCTGTGGCAATGTGCTTGAGTCGCCCTCCAGTCAAGCCATAATCACCAGTGGGGATTGTGATGGCTGCATGCAGCTTACTCTGGACTTTGGGGGATGGAGAGACACATAGTAGCCAAGGGCTGTCTGGATCAGTGACCCAGACCTTTTTTTGGAATGAAAGTCAATCTTCTTGCTCCATAAAGAGTGGACAGCTCAGAGCCCTTCATGTTCTCCTGCAGGGCAGTGGACTGCCAGCCAGGATCAATCCTTGGGTAGGGATGCCTCTCAGGGCATCATCAGGAAGTAATTCTTGAGGCCGAGAGATTCCTTGCCACACCAGACTCTCAGTAAGCGATTAATAGCACGTTAAACTTTGAAATCTTAGCTAAGTGCTGTAAAGGATTGACTGCACATATATAATCCTTTAAACATAAACTATTGACCAGGTCTGGGATTAGGACTGGGCCCAGCTGCACCTAGACTTCTCTCTGAAAAGGAGCTTAGAAAGCAAGGGGGTCCTTTCTGAACCTCATGACTCTATGGGAGGGTCTCCCTGACAGTTCTGTCTGCTGCTGTCCTCTATGCAGTAAATGTGTATCTTACCACTGAATCTTGTTAAACCACTGTCACATTCACCATTGACGTTTGTTAACTCACTGTTTCACATCAATAAAGTATATTGTTGCTTCTCTCTTAGGAGTGAGGTCCATGACTCCATCCACGACAGCCTCTCACTTCCAAAATCCCCTACCTAGGCCTGAACATCAACTCTCCCTCACTGAGCAACCCCATGCACTAGGTGCAGACTAACATAAAGTCCCTTCATAAGACACATTTCCCAGCTGTAGGTGAACACCATGGTCTGTTGCTCTTTACCTATGTGCCTCATTTGGTAGACCTCCTAGCCCATGATGTAGTGCAGTGCTAGCCCAGCCATTGCTTTACTGAGGTCTCATTAAGGCTGTTTTTTTCCCCAGTTCAGGACTGTGACTTTCCTTAGCCATGACCCAGCAGATGCACTTTCTGTGGCAAAGGGAGGATGTGAGGGAGGATGCCTGCACAAGGCATGGATCCGGTGAGTAATAATCCAGACTAAATTACTGTTTACTGGGAATGTTTTTGCTTTTTCAATTTTGCATGTTTCAGCAAGGTGTGAAAATGATGGGAAAGGGAGGGAGGGAGACAGGGACGGAAGGAAAAATGCAGGCTGTTTTATTTGTTGAATTTTGTTGGTTACACAGCCCAAGTGTTGGCCCTGTGTCTGTTCTAGTGAGTTGGCACTACACATATGCACGTGCACACACACAAAATCTCAGATTTCCTTCATGAATGTCTGAAATTCCAGTCTTGCCTTGCAGAAGGGTAAGTTCTACAGAAAGAACAGTCTCTGTGGAAATTTTTTGAAAATAAATCAAAAACTTGAGAGGCTGAGAAAAATTCTGAGAACTGGAGACGTGTCAAACCAATTTGCCCAGCTTCACGTTAGCACGTTAACAGATATGACTCTCACCTACACAAATGCAGAGCCCCAGACACAGATTCCACAGCTGGTGTTCAAACACCCATGTTAGCTCTCTGGAGGAGAGCGAGTCTGTACACACAGCCATTTGGCCACCATACAGTACTGCTCGTAAGCAATATTCTCTAAATACCTTTATTCTGGCAATCACAAGCTGAATTCCATGAGTGCACAGGCCCTACTGGCTTGCAAAGACTCTATGCAGTATATCAATACACAGTCTGCATCTTCATTTAAGCAGCACTTTTAGCATCTTATATCCTTCCTCCAGCTTTGTGGTGCCTTTGTGGTACAACAAAGGTTGTATTGTTATTGCGATAACAATAGAAAATTTGGGATCAGAGGCATCTGATAACATGGAGGAATACTCCCTGAAGCTGTCCTTCACGTTACCATCCACATAACTATCACAAGTCATGCT
Source organism: Mesitornis unicolor (assembly GCF_000695765.1). Taxonomy (NCBI): domain Eukaryota; kingdom Metazoa; phylum Chordata; class Aves; order Mesitornithiformes; family Mesitornithidae; genus Mesitornis; species Mesitornis unicolor. Next base: position 7,205 of record NW_010160349.1, on the reverse strand, counting down.
TATTCTGGGTATTTGCATCTTATTCTGCATACTCAAATACAGTCCACTTTTCAAATGTCCCAATTTGTCCACCAAGCCTTCTCAACCTCTCTAGTTTAATCCTACAGCATAGCCTCACTGTATACATCACTTCTCTGTCAGAAGTCACTGACACTCCTATGCCAGATGAGAGCCTCTATTCAAGGAGTTTAACTGGTCAAGGAAGATGGATATAGGGATCGAGTTACAGAGTTATGACTCACTAACTCTGCCAGTCCCTTTCTCTGTGTAGATAAACTCTGAAAGGCTGAGGGTTTTCTTCTCCCCCCCGACAATTCCCAGCCTTCTCCTCCACAGCACAACCCCATTCCTGGAAAGACAAAATAAGATCCTTTAGCTACTAAAGGCATCTTCCAGTTTGGCTTAACCTCTGCACTGCTACCACTGGAAGAAATGACCTGGCATTTACAGTGGGGGTCAAGAGAAGATGAGTAAATAAGCACCGAGCTGTAAACCTGTAAGTTCAGACTCTGGCACCTAGCTGCATTCTGTCATTCCTCCCTTTACCAAGGAAGGCAGGGTCACCCCGTGGAGGCAAGGCGAAGCTGTCAGTGGCTGTGCCAAGTCAGTGGCATATGCCACACAGCAACAAATGAGAAAGCTGCTCCAAGGGGAAAAGGCGTTTCTGCTCACCGTCCCACCAACTGTGGTACGGCTGGGAGCATTCAAGTCTCTCCCACATTCTTTCTGAATATAAATATAGGCAGAGCCCCTGTGATCATGTCTGGTGTGCCACATGATTTCTTCTTGGCCCCTGACTAAACTCTTTCTTGTGCCAGTCAGCTCAGGAGGTGAACATGTCCTTCTGCTGTGTCCACGCAGATCTGTTGACTTCAGCTGGCTCTGAGAGCTACACCAAACTGACAGTGCTGAATGCATTTCGGTGTTTTAAGGAGGAAAGTCTCTTTTTCTCACTGAGAGCTCTATCCCCAGTAGTGGCTTTCACCGTGTCAGAGTGCTTCTGTCTCACAGAGCATAGCATGATCAGCAAGTGAGGTGTAGGAAGTAAAACATAGACTAAAACCACCAGATAAATCACAGCAAGTCAGCGATGAATAAAGGAAGGCACCTTAGAGACCTCCTGTAATTAATACAGCATGATTTGTCATTCATTCATCAATAAGAGTAATTTAACATGTAGTAATTCACTTGTTTTGCCATAAGAAAGATGTCTTATACCACTTTTTTGGGTGTGCAGCTTTGAAAGACAATATAACCCAAAGCTGTTGCCAGCAGACAGCTGATACATGAAGTACCCGACTTCTCAGCAGCTGGTAACTGAGCTGTTGGATACCTTGCCAAAATTACCTTGCCGTGACCTCTTTACTGGCACAGTCCACAGATCCTAAATGACCTGAAAGTGAGCCCCATGGAGCAGGCTCACAACAAGGCAGGACACACAGTAGAGAAGCTTTCAGTGCTGCTTTCGGGGCTTTCCTCACATTAAGGACACACACTGAGGTTCTCCTGGGCTCTTAGGCTGGTATCTGAGAGTGATGCACACAACAACGGGTCCAACTGCCTTCTTCCAGTGCCATCAGAAGAACAGAGGCAGGTCAAGGTCCCCATGGGGAGCAAGGGCAGTGTCCTATTTGTAACTCAGTTCATCTTCCTGTTCCAATTCTCTGTGCAGTCACATAGATATTTGGTGGCACAAGGGAGCGACAGTGCTGGACTGAGCTAATGGCCAAAGCCAGTGTGAGTGTGAGATGGCTTTTTTCAGTGGCAATGACAGCTAATTTTGGCAAAACTATGATGTGAGAAACTGCAGTAACATGAATACAGGCTGAGAGTTGTGGTGATAAGTAGAGAAGGACGGACCAAGAGAAGGATGGAAAGTAAAGGCTATTGATTTCAACGTGGGAGGTGAGGGCAATGACATTTGTAGCACTGTTCTGCATAGGTATGACTGAAGATTGTATTTTTGAAAGCTGGAGGAAAAGATATCACAGTAATTTTGATATAGTGACTAAAGTTAGGCTGAGATATATTGCTCTGTGGATAGAATCACAGAATCACTGAATATTAGGAGTTGGAAGGGACCTCGAAAGATCATCCAGTCCAACCCCCCTCCCCAGAAAGTATCTGCAAAATTTAGACATTGTCTGTATATAAGAACCTAGAGAAAGAAAGGTCTCAGTTAAAAACAGTGCACAAATAAGTGTGTATAGGCTGGGGGGCAGAGGGGAAGGCAGGGGGGTGGCTGCAGCATTTATAGTATATTATAGTAAACTGGAAAAGATAGAACTGGAGTTAGAACGTACAGCCATGCACTGGTAGTTAAACTGTTTTGGGGTATGTCAAATTACCTGGAGACAAGATGGAGAAGAAATGTGACTAACTGAAAAAGTCCTCCCTTAGGAAGCTGTAGGAGGATACAATGATGAAGCAGGTAAGGAGGTAGAAGAAACCACAAGAGAACCATCAGGGAAAACAAAAGGCAAAAGGACAGCCATGTGTTTCAAAAATGGCTGACACATCAGAGAAGAGGAGAACTGGTCTGAGGATTCACTGAAACGTGGTATTTGGAAAATGTAACATACCACTGATGCTTAACATATAGAAATGAGATTGGAGAGGGTTTAGGATGGGTGTATGGGAATCCAACTAATGAATTCAAACATTCAGTTTATTGACCTTGGGGATGAAAGGCAAGAGGGAGTTGGAGTGGATGGAGATGCTGGATTGACAGATGAAGTCAGGAGTGGAATGGGAAGAATTAAAGCAGAAGGATGGAAAGAAGCGTCAGTTCTGCTTGCTTGTGTCTTCTGGAAATTTATATTACAGTTTCTAGCAGAGGTCAATATAAGGAAGACTGGGTGCCACTGCCTTTGCCTGGCTATGCTTTGTGGTGTGATTGCAAAGTATCACACAAACGTGCTTTAGTTCTTTTCTTCATTGAGATCTTCTCTCCCTGTGAGCTGGTTTGTTTGTCTTCTCCTCCGAGGTTTGCCACTGATGTGACAAACAGTGCTCTACTGAGGAGGAAACTTTAGAAACACAGAAATTAGAGATGGAAAATTCCTCTGTAAAAGATCAACTAGCCCACTGTGCTTGGTAGGCCAAGGGATAAACACTAGCTCTGTGCTTATTCAAAATGCTGCAAGAAGTCTCCCTGAGCAACTGCTCTACCAGGCAGTGGATCTGACAGCCAAGCCATTGTAACAGTACTCATCCCAATCTTTTTGCCTCATTTCATCCTAGTTTCTCCTTCCTCACAATAATAACACTCTCATTTCTTCAAGCCTAAATAGTTCTCCCATGGTGCCTCCTTTTTGTACCTTTGTGTCCTACACTCTATGCACAGATGTACTTAGCACTTTCAGCTCATATGACAGCATCTCTAAATGAATCCTCATCACTTCTACTTTTTTAAAAAATTAATTCCTTTATGTTTGCTGCTGTATTTTTGATGAGAAGATGTTCAAGACTGAATGCAGTATTCCACGGGGGTTACACTACAATACCTCTAACAGAGGCCTTTGTTATAATTTCTGTTTATGAACTCTACTATCCCATTATTTTCTTGTTTCTGTTTTTTTTTTTCATCCTCCTGCCATCTCAGATTACAGGCATGTCTAATTTTCTATCTGCTCTCCTGCTATTTTAGGTCTTTTTCAACATTACAGCTTTTGAGAATCCTTCTTCCCCATGAATAGACGTGATTTGAATTATTTTTCACCAGATGTAGTATGGCTGCATTTTTCCCTGTGGAATTACATTTTGTTTCCTGAATATCATTCTGTCCAGAGCTTTGACTTCTAAAATTAATAGAATAATGTACCCTCAACCCCACAGCTTGGAGGTATTTCCCTCACTTCACCTCATTTCCCCTCCCCTCCTCAAGCTTTAACCATAAAAATTAATATTAAAAGACAACTAAAGAAATAAATATTTTATTTGTTCTCTTTGCAGAAGTTGTTTAAGCTTCATAGCATCAGTATACATGGATTTTTTTCACTACAGCTCCAAGAGAAAGGTGAACCTCATTGTTAAATAATTTGCACAGTATCACTGAGGGCTGCCAGACTTCTTGCTCTCGCTGTCTGAGCTGAGATAGAGGGGTTGCTGTTCCCAGTTTATTCCCAGTCATCTGCCCCACACTCCTTGCTAGAACCTGCAAGGTAACTTAGCTACTGCCTAATCCTTTGCTGTCAAAATAATTCACCTTACCTGAAGTCAGTATTTTTTTTGCTTGCTTGTGTGCTTTCTCTCTCATTGAACAGCTGGAGCAAATACATGCTATCCAAGCAGATGGAGAGAGAAAGAGATCTTTGGTGCATAGGATAAGAATAAACTGAAGGACTGTGACCTTTTAACCTGGTTCAGCTGCAACCTTCAGCTCTTTGAAAATTGTGCCAGATTTAGGAATGCTCTCCAGAAACGATGCCTGTCCTCACTGCCCTCCTCATAGGCCATGCCATGGGTCTTTTCCCAGAACTCATTTCTGGGAAGCACATGATGCTGAAGAGCTGTTGGATCACACAGCCAAAGCAAAGGCGATATGTTGTGGATTCATCCCATCATCAAGTGCATTATAAAGCAAACCAATAAAAGGTCACATCTGTTAGTCACCGCTTTTGTGGTTTGGCTCTTACTGAACACCAGGCTGCGTGAGAGCAGGACGTGTGTGCGCTCAGGGCTGTCTTGCTATAGAATGTGCTGCAGAGAGGATATGTGAAGTTGAGGCAGAGTGTCAAAACCAAAATTAAGGCTGTAGCTATTTTTCACACGTCCATTCATTATATGAATGTCTGTAGCAACATCGTTGATGTTGTCAATTTGCCTGCTTTTCCATTCTCTGAGACAATGCTGTAGACTTGAACAAGCCCACAGAATAGTCCTCACACAAAGCACTTGGCAGCCCGTTTGCACCTTGTATTGGCTTTGGTGCTGAGAGCAGACATCTGCAAGTTATCACTTGTCTGTGTAAGGCAAGGAGCTTTCTTTGTAAACCATAGTCTTCTCTTTTTGCTCTAACATAAGCTAAAAGAGGAAAACAAGCTATTAAACATCATTTCCTCATCTGTCAGTATAAATACATAACTCTTATCTCTTCAGATCCCTTTTACTGCAACCCTATTCCACTTGAGTAAATTTTAGGGCAAGATTTACCTTACCTAGCTTTGAAAGCTAGGTGTGTTTTGCATAATGTCAGATAGCTAAAGATAGGTAAAATGAACCTACCTAAGTGTTTTATCTCTCTCTGCTGGGCTAATGTTTCTAATCGTCTTTCTTGTCTGCCCTTGCTGTATATTAAAGTCTTCCCAGTACCTACGCTCCTGTATAAGATAACTGGGGGCTCTCACTCCCAGTGACAACGACTCTTTCGACAGAAGCCTCACTTCTTCCTAATAAGGAAATCGAAAAGCACCTCCCCCTTCCTCTAGGTGCCGTGGCAGGGATCTTTTCCCACAAACGGGAGTCCAGCGATATATCAGGATGGTCAGAGTAAGTCTGTGTTGTGTCAGTGGTGTCCCTCGGTGGTAGTCCTGACGCTAGAACTACATGGGTGTGGTGAACAGCTTCCCGCTTCCCAGCTTCCCGCAGGTTTTGATTCATAACCATGAGAGTTAAAATTTGGTGAAAGATGCCAGCTTGTGTGCTAGGCCTTTTAAGAAAACCTGAAAATTTCTCTCAGATGGAGCATGCCATCTGACTAGGTATGCAGGTCACCATTCTCTTCACCTGCAAATTCCTTAGGATCTTTTCTAGCCCTTAGAGAACAGTTCAACTATGATAAATCACATCCTTGCTTCTGCAGTCAATCTACCCATAGTGGTGGTCACTTCCTGGCTGTATCACGAGCCACATATTGAGACCACCACTCAAACTCCACTTTGGCAATGCTGTCTCTGAAAAATTGGTAACTGTTGGCTTGAAAAGCAGGTGCAGAATGAATGACAATACACACTTTTAATTGCTAGTAGATTAACAGATGCACTAACATTTTATGTGCTGGATAGGTATCAGCTCTCACCATATGCCACGTCAGTCTGGGGCAGGAAACATGTTTTTGTATGTATTCATATGGCTTCCAGTAAAGTCCTGTGTGCAAGCCCAGCTACTCATTTCATGGTCATAACAGTATAACTGATACCCCCCAGTAGCAATGGGCAGCAGGTAAGATTCACAGTACCTCAGTGAGCATTTTACACATCTAAAGACAGAAAAGGAGGAAAAGATACATGAGAATACCTCTCCTACAAACATATATGGCAAGTGTTCCCATCTAAGCTTGCTATGGATATCTACAGAACAAATTAAAAGCGTTAGAGGATCACAGCAGGGGATAATACATTAACCTATTGGTTCCAGAGAAGCAGCGGCTTTTCTCATTTTAACACCAGATGCCGCTCAGTTGTAAAGTTACTATTTGAATTCTCTTAACAAGCGGTGCACTGGGTTACCAAGCATCAGCAGTACAGTGCATGAACTAATTCACAAAAGCCTCTTAAACAGTTAGAGAAGACAATAATATTTTACAAATTTGGTCTGTCTCCTTTTAAACTCTTAAAAATCTCAGTGCTTTAAATTAACGAGTAGCTCTCCAAAAGTCTGTGTCACTATATGAGTTACCCGTTCCACGCCATTGCTTGTTGATTACACCTAATTGCGGTGTTTTAAATCTCCTTAAGGACCCGAATTACACGCGATTTTTTTTCAGCAGTTTCCTCTCTGATACCTGCTGCACGCTGTGACAGCTGAACAGAGCAAACTGCACGGGGCTGCGGCTGCCAGAGGAACCTTGAACCGTGAGATCAAAATAAAATAAGCCCTATCTTTAAACGGCACATCCCCTTCCCCCGTGTTGCACGTTTTATTGGCCATAGAGACCGGTTTCTTTATCTGTAGCTCGGTGTGAAGGCAAGTTCAGCGCCCCGAGCCAGGCCTGCGAGGAGCCGGCGACAGCTCCAGCATCTCTCGGCCGAGTCGGCGAGACCCCTGGGAACGACTGCGCCGTGGCTGGGGAGGCACAGTGAGGGGCGGCGGGGGAGAGCCCTGCCCCGACAAGGGCCTCCGGAGCTCCTCCATCCTTTCCCTTCCCTTTCTTTCGCTAAAGGTCAGAATAATTTAAACTTCCTGACTCAGCCGGGGACGGAGCGGGGCGGGTTTCCCTCAGCCCGCAGCGGAGTGGGCGGCCAGGGGAGGCAGCCCTCGCTGTC
>NW_010160348.1:0-486 GCF_000695765.1 Mesitornis unicolor | reverse complement strand
TGTTCTAAATAGTAAGTTAACTTCACTTGATTTGACTGGTTTGCTGTGTTTGCTCATAAAATTCGTTTGGGCAGTATAGCATTCAAGACATGTGGGCAATAATTTGAAGCCTTAGTTGGCCAACGGTTAAATTCTGGAGGACCTGTGAAGGAATGAGAATTGATGTAGACCAGTTGCCCCTTCTTTTAGCAAAAGGAACATGTAAAGTAGGTCTGATGCCGCTGGCACTAAATGCGGGCTAAGCCAGCGTCTTCCCAGGGAGATGGGGCTGAGGCCTCTGTGTAATCCTTGACACTGATGAGTGTCCTGGTTTAGGTGAGAGAAACATCGCTCCTCAAAAAGCATCTGTCATCTTAGTATCTGTTACCGTATTTTACATCTGGGAAACATGCGCCTGTGAGACTCAAATGAAGTAAGCAACTTGGGAGAAGAAATTGTAGTTAAATTTTCACAGGAGTGTGTCTCAGTTAATGTGCCTTGCCAGGC
>NW_010160347.1:0-772 GCF_000695765.1 Mesitornis unicolor | reverse complement strand
CCGCCCCCCCCACCCCCCCCCTGCAGGTGCAGACGGTGACACCGCAGCTGCTGCTCAACGCCCAGGGCCGCGTCATCGCCACCCTGGCTGGGGGCACCGTCCCAGTGACCGCTCCCGCCGAACGGCCCCCCCGAGCCCCCCGCCAAGAGCGAGGTGAGCCACGGCCACGGGGACCGCGTGGACACAGCCTGGGGCGGCCACAGGGCCTGGGGCACGGGAGCAGATTTGAGACCCAGAGATGGGCCCCTGGGACCCGACCATGGTGTTTTGGGACCTGGCCATGTTGTTTTGGTATCTAACCACGTGGCTTTTGGGGCACATCGATGCCCATGGGACCCAAAGGTGGGGCTTTGGGACCCAGAGACAGGGCTTTGCGACCCGACCATGTTGTTTTGGGACCTAATCACGTAATTTTGGGATCTGACCACCTGGCTTTTGGGGAACATCAATGTCCATGGGTCCCAGAGACGGGGCTTTGGGACCCAACCATGTTGTTTTGGGACCTGGCCATGTTGTTTTGGGATCCAACCACGTGGCTTTTGGGGCACATCAACATCTGTGGGACCCAGAGATGTGGCTCTGGGACTCAGCTGTGTTGTTATGGGGCCAAACCACATTGTTTTGGGACCCAACCATGTTGTTTTGGGAGCATGTAGCATTTTTGAGACCCAGAGATGTGGCTTTGGGACCCAACCCCACTGCTTTTGGGGCATTTGAGCATCTTTGGATACTGGGGAATAGTGGTGGATACTGGGGTCCGGGATCCCCTGTG
>NW_010160346.1:1064-1845 GCF_000695765.1 Mesitornis unicolor | reverse complement strand
GCCTGACGCCGGAGATGACAGTCTCGTTCGGCAACGTCCTGAATGACCAAGCAGCCTTTTTCAAGGAGAGCACTGGTTGCTCCACATGGAGAGGGGCCTAGAAAAGGTGGCCTAACCAAAACTCATCTCCACCCTCCAGCCGGTTGGCTAACCGCGGCCAACGGGTATCTTCTGACGCGGTTGAACAAACACAAAGAGACAAAGGCATACACCTGCCTCCAAAGGTGTGTTCACACTGACACTCGCATGCTGGAACATTAGGACCACGCTTGATACTGCGATTAGTGGACGTCCTGTGTGTCGTTCTGCTCTAATTGCCCACGGGCTATCGCAACTTAACATCGACATTGCTGCTCTCAGTGAAGTTCGTCTCCATGAGGAAGGCAGCCTCAAAGAACATGGTGCCGGCTATACACTGTATTGGTCAGGCAAACCCAAAAACAAAAGTCACCTCTCAGGAGTTGGTTTCATGATTAAAAACTCCATCGGCTCCAAACTTGAAAAACTGCTGACAGGTCATTCTGATCGTATCATCTCCCTACGCCTCCCACTACACAACAAGCAATGTGTTGTTCTCTTCAGCATATATGCCCCACCTCTCCAAGCTGACCCTGCAGAAAAGGATAAATTTTACACCGACCTGCACCGCCTCACGCAAAAGGTTCCTGCAGATGTTAAGATCATAATTCTCAGTGATTTCAATGCCAGAGTAGGAAAGAACTCTGAATCCTGGAAAGGAGTACTAGGCAAGCATGGTGTTGGAAACTGCAATGACAATGGC
>NW_010160346.1:0-1050 GCF_000695765.1 Mesitornis unicolor | reverse complement strand
GAGCAGCAGCTCACCATCACTAACACTGTCTTTCAGCAGAAAGACAGCTTGAAGACAACCTGGATGCATCCTTGATCCAAGCACTGGCACCTCATTGACTACATCTTAGTGCGCCAGAGAAATGTTCACGATATCTGTCATACCCAAGTGATGCCTAGTGCAGAATGTCAAACAGACCATCGCCTTGTGTGATGTAAGCTTAACCTCCACTTTAAGCCTAAACCTAAGAGGGGCGGCATTCCAAGGACAAGGCTTCAAGTTAACAATCTTCAAATAGCTACAGTGAGAGACGACTCCAGACAAATCTTCAAACCAAACTTGAAGACCATCCAATAGATCCCTCTCCTGAAGCGCTTTGGCAATATATTAAAAATAGTATTCTCCAGTCTTCTGAAGAATCCTTAGGGTTCCCCTTCAAGAAAAACAAAGATTGGTTTGATGAAAACAACCAAGAGATCCAGGAACTGTTGACAAAGAAGAGAACTGCTGATCAAGCACACCTCGCTCAGCCATCTTGTCATGTAAGAAAAGCAGCCTTTCATCTTGCATGCAGCAAGCTCCAACAGAAACTTCGAGACATCCAGAACAAGTGGTGGATCAACCTAGCAGAAGAGACTCAACTATGTGCAGATTTGAGTGATTAGAGGATCCTATGAGGCTCTGAAAGCAGTGTATGAACCCACACACCATGCTCCAAACCAACTACTAAGCACCGATAGCCAAATGCTTCTCACGGATAAAACCTCTATCCTGAATCGATGGTCTGAACTTTTCCAGACTCTCTTTAGTGCCAACTGTGTAGTCCAAGGTTCAGCAATTCAGCACATTACACAACAACTGGTGAAAAACAAACTGGATATAGCCTCTACTATGAGAGAGACTCTTGAGGCCACACAGCAGGTGAAAACTGGCAAGGCAGCTGGGATTGATGGAATCCCACCTGCAGTGTGGAAGCATGGAGGCCAAGCACTCTATGCTAAATTTCATGAGCTCATTGTGCGCTGCTGGGAAAAAGGTGGACTACCATCAGATCTCTGTGATGCAGTCATT
>NW_010160345.1:1294-8465 GCF_000695765.1 Mesitornis unicolor | reverse complement strand
GGTAACAGGGCCCGCCGCTGCCAGGGGAGGGCTCCGAGCGTCCCTCCGGCTGCGTGGCCTCTCACTCCGCCACTCTCTGCTTCCTTCCAGCTGCAGAAGCTGCTGCAGATGCGGCGGAAGGTGGTGTTGGAGGAGGAGCAGCGGGACAGCGGGAGCGAGCAGCGGGGTGACGAGGATGACATCCCCCTGGGACCCCAGTCCAACATCAGCCTCTTGGACCAGCACCAACACCTCAAAGAGAAGGCAGAAGGTGAGGGAGCGGCTGGTGGCAGGTCTGAGTGGCTTTCAGGGGGTGATGAAAGGCCCTCATTGTTTCCCTGACTCTTCCCCCAGCTCGGAAGGAGTCAGCCAAGGAGAAGCAGCTGAAGGAGGAGGAGAAGATCCTGGAGAGCGTGGCAGAGGGCCGAGGTGAGTAGCGGGAGCTCTGTTTCCCAGAGCCGTCTCTGGAGCTGTCAGGGCAGCAGTAAGCGTATTGCCTACTTTGTAACACTCGGGGATGTTCACATCAGGGGGTGGGATGGGAGATCAGAACGAGATCCCTTGTTTGGTATCCAACTGCCTGGCTTAGCTGTGACAGTGCTGTGGCAGGCGGATGGGCCCCTGGGATGCAGCACTTGGTGTTCGTGTACCCCGAGGGGCTGTCAGGGCTGCTCCTCTTCCTCCTCTGCCTCAGAACGCGGTCTCCTAAACTGCCCAAGCAGCTCTGTGCTGAGGTTAAGCCCATCTGGAGATGGAGAGTTTGCACTGAGCTCATCAGCTTTGTTCTTGCAGCTTTGATGTCGGTGAAGGAGATGGCAAAGGGCATCACCTACGATGATCCAATTAAAACCAGGTGCGTCTCACAAAACAGGTTGGCTTTCTGGAGGTGTCGCCTCCTCGTGGAGGAGCACTGCTCTGCAGCCACGGGCTTTCCTCTGGCTTCTTACCACTGTATGTAAGATAAAAGGATGTTGAGTCACCTTGGACGTTGTTTTATTCACAGTAAAGTTTGCTAAAGCACATTTATGTTAAACTTGATGACCTGAGGTGGAGCTACAGGTTTTGGAGGTGACTAAGCTGGAGGAAGAGACAGGGGTAGCCTACAGGGCCAGTGCTGCCTGAGGCAGCGTTAGGGAAATGATCAAGATCTGTCCAAAAGATTTTGGCGTCTTCCGTCCACCGCCCATTGACTGTTCCCAGCTGCGAGGTTTGGACTCCTCACTGAGATTTTGGGGAAACGTTTAATGCATGGCACTGGCTTAGGATCTGCTCCTGGGCTGACACCGTGAAGCCCTTTGGTGTTTCCTGATTTCCCTGGTGCGACAGCAGAGCCTGATGTGGGGGGTTCCCCTGTGCCTCCATGGGGGCTGCTGGCTGTGCAGCCCCAGCCTCATTCAGCACCACGACCTTTCCGTGTTGACTTCGCAGCTGGAGAGCACCTCGTTACATCCTGGGCATGTCGGAGGCACGGCACGATCGCGTGCGCAAGAAGTACCACATCCTGGTGGAGGGGGAAGGCATCCCGCCCCCCATCAAGAGCTTCAAGGAGATGAAGTTCCCAGCAGGTGGGCCCAGGAGGGAGCCTGGCAGGGCAGGGGACAGCGTCCGCCTGGGACATGGACATTAGCGAGCAAAGCTGTCGAATCTTCAGTGTCACCTTAGCAGGGTCAAAGCTTAAATTCCCAATGGTGGCTGTGTCGCACAGCTGCTGGCCTGGGGGGTGTTTGTCACTGGTGGAAGAGCTGCTGCTGGGACGTGAGTAGGAGGGATAGAGTGGGAAGACTTTAGGTCGTGAATGTGTGTGTCCCTTGTTCTGTGACAGCTATCCTGAGGGGTCTGAAGAAAAAAGGAATCCAACAACCAACACCTATACAGATCCAAGGCATCCCCACCATGTGAGTGCTCTGGCCCTGTCCTAGAGTGGGGGGTGGTTGCTCTCTGCAGCTCACCCAGCTGTGTGAGCTGGGCTCCCTTCCCCAGTGACAGATGCGTCCTGTCACCTTGCTGAGCCCTGGAAGTTTGAGCCATTCTGTAACGCTTCTCCTCACCGTTGGCTCTGTTTCCCTGCCAGCCTTTCGGGAAGGGACATGATTGGCATCGCGTTCACTGGCTCTGGGAAGACCTTGGTGTTCACTCTCCCGGTGATCATGTTCTGCCTGGAGCAGGAGAAGAGGCTGCCGTTCTCGAAGCGAGAAGGACCCTACGGCCTCATCATCTGTCCCTCAGTGAGTGTTGTGGATGTGGTGACATGCGGGAGGAAACTTTTATCAGTGTTCAGTGGCAATCCCAGATCCTCCCTGCGCGGAGGTGTAGGAATGAATGTCTTTCTCTGCAGCGGGAGCTGGCCCGGCAGACTCATGGCATCATTGAGTACTACTGTCGCCTGCTCCAGGAGGACGGCCTGCCCCCGCTGCGCTGCGCCCTCTGCATCGGGGGCATGTCAGTCAAGGAGCAGATGGAGACAATCAAGCAGTAAGACCTTCTAGGGGAAGTTGTGGGGCTGGAGCTGCGCCGTTTTCTGGCACGGGTCTAAGGGGTGGCACACTGGCTGGATGGCTTCAGGGAGGCGTGGGGACGAAAGTGATGCGTGCCCCGTGGGTGGCAGTCTGAGTGCCTGACTGTGGCCCTCTCTCGTCCCACAGTGGTGTGCACATGATGGTGGCAACCCCTGGGCGGCTGATGGACCTGCTGCAGAAGAAGATGGTGAGCCTGGACATCTGCCGTTACTTGGCCTTGGATGAGGCTGACAGGATGATCGATATGGGCTTTGAGGGGGACATCCGTACCATCTTCTCCTACTTTAAGGTACCGAGCTGGCACCATGTGAGTGCCCTGAAGCTCAAGCCCTGCACGCCCCTGATAGAGCGAGTGCTAAATCCTTGCCTGCACTGCGTTCCCTGCGCAGGGCCAGCGGCAAACCCTTCTCTTCAGTGCCACCATGCCCAAGAAGATCCAGAACTTTGCCAAGAGTGCTCTGGTCAAGCCCATCACCATTAATGTTGGGAGAGCGGGTGCTGCCAGCCTGGACGTTGTGCAGGTGAGGTACTTGGGTGCTCCCCCATGCCTGCGTGGGAGGCCAGCACCGTTTATGAGGGCACTCGATGCATTCTTTCTCCAGGAGGTGGGTGGGGTTCATGGCCCTCCTTCCCAGCAAGTTAAGGGGTACCAAGCAACGGCAGTTTCTCTACTGCCTGCCCACTCATCTCTGTGCTTGTTCTTAGGAAGTGGAATACGTGAAAGAGGAGGCCAAGATGGTGTACCTCCTCGAGTGCCTGCAGAAGACCCCACCACCCGTGAGTAGTGCGCTCTGGCTGCTGTGGCAGCGTGGCTGGGGGCGGCATGGGTGGAGCTGACAGTGGGGACACGGGTGTGACACTGCAGGGCTCAGCTACGTGTGGGGTAGATGCGAGTGAGCTGTGCTCCACGTATGAGTGAGTCCTGGGCCCAGAGCTGCTGTTTGTGCTCTCAGCAAGGGGGAGTGGGTTTCCTGGGGGGTTGTGCTGGTGCCAGCAGTGCCAGCCTGCAGAAGGGTCGCTTTTCCGTGATGTCTGTGCTGCTGCAGGTGCTGATCTTTGCTGAGAAGAAGGCAGATGTGGATGCCATCCACGAGTACCTGCTGCTGAAGGGTGTGGAAGCTGTGGCCATCCACGGAGGGAAAGGTCAGTGTGGGTGTCGGGGAGGCCTGGGCTGTGGTGTGCCCCTGCCTGACCCCGCTCCTGCCAGGGTGGTACGTGGCCACAGGAGGTCCCAGTGTGCAGCAGTTTGTGGTGGTGTGAGGAAGGGCTGTGACAGTGTCAGGAGGAAAAGCCACGCTGTATGCTGCGGGTATAATCACAGTGCAGGTCCCTAGGGGACCTAGAGGTCCCTCTGCTTCTTTATTTGGGGAAAGGCTGCATGTTTTCTCACTGGGGGAGTCCTGGTTGAGTGGTGCTTGACTCTGAGGCCATAGTGGTTGCCATGAGAGGTAGGACTGGGAGATCTGCCCTTGCTGATCTTCTCTGCTGGGCCTCTGCAGATCAGGAAGAACGAACAAAAGCCATCGAGGCCTTCCGGGATGGGAAGAAGGATGTCCTGGTTGCCACTGACGTCGCTTCCAAGGGTCTGGACTTCCCAGCCATCCAGCACGTCATCAACTACGACATGCCAGAGGAGATTGAGAACTACGGTGGGGACTGGGCCCCATGGGGGACCACTGAGGGCGCAGCAGGGTGGGTCTCTGCAGTGGCAGGGGGATGATCTGTCACGTTGCGTTCACCCAAGCCTGATCCTGTCTCTTTCTCCACAGTTCACCGGATCGGGCGTACGGGCCGTTCAGGCAACACTGGCATCGCCACCACCTTCATCAACAAGGCCTGCGGTGAGAAACGGCGCGGAGCTGGGCATGGGGGACCACTGAGGGCGCAGCAGGGTGGGTCTCTGCAGTGGCAGGGGGATGATCTGTCACGTTGCGTTCACCCAAGCCTGATCCTGTCTCTTTCTCCACAGTTCACCGGATCGGGCGTACGGGCCGTTCAGGCAACACTGGCATCGCCACCACCTTCATCAACAAGGCCTGCGGTGAGAAACGGCGCGGAGCTGGGGGCTGCCTGTGCGGGGGCTGTGGCTGTAGGAGGCAGCTGGGCAGTGGAGCTGCCTCTACCACAGCACTGGGGCTCGTCCTGAGCAAGCAGGGACGAGTCATGATGGCCTGTGGAGGGGAGATGGGACAGTGCCCCCCCGCCCTTGCTCGGGCCACGTCTGATCCCTTTCTCTGCCCCCAGATGAGTCGGTGCTTATGGACCTGAAGGCCCTGCTCCTGGAGGCGAAGCAGAAGGTGCCGCCTGTGCTCCAGGTGCTGCACTGTGGAGACGAGACCATGCTGGACATCGGAGGTGAGAGACCCTGGGCTGGCACAGGGACCTCCCACAGGGCTGCTGAGAGACCTGGACTGTGGACAGGACGCCCAGCTCCTGGAGGGGTTCCTGCCCGCCTCAGGACTGTTGTTGCCTGGTTGTGCGGGCAGCCCAGCCCTGTGACTGTGAGGGGAGACGCTGGTGTAGCCCCTCTGCTTCTGGGGTGGGGGGCTGCTTTCCTGGCATGGCACAGCTCCCCCTGACCTCATCCCCCTCGTTGCAGGTGAGCGGGGCTGCGCCTTCTGCGGCGGCCTGGGCCATCGCATCACCGACTGTCCCAAGCTGGAGGCGATGCAGACCAAGCAAGTCAGCAACATCGGCCGCAAGGACTACCTGGCCCACAGCTCTATGGACTTCTAGTCTGGAGAATGGGCTGCCCAGTGCTCCCCCTGTGCAGGCCCTGCTTCCCCTTCTGCCAGAGCACTGCCCTAGCTGTTCTCATCTTTGTCAAGCCCAGGGGCCTGTGCTGCACTGCTGTGGCCCCTTTTCAAGACGTTTGGCCACCAGGGCTGTTGCCAGCTCAGCCTGACGAAGCTCCTGCCCTGGGAGGAAACGTCTGGAGCTGTGCTGCAACAACCCATTACATCAGTGGCACATTGGGCAAGCAGGTAGCGGTGCCCAGTGTGAGGAGGAAGCCCCAGGTGAGGAGGTTGGTCTGTGTCTGGCTGTGTGCTGCCCCTGCCAGCCTCCTGCAGTGGCTTTGCCAGGGTCTTGCATTGCTCCTCTCCGAAGCCCCTCAGTTCCTCGAAGACCTCTTACCTGGTTTTGCGCATCCTTGGCTGGTGCCTGTCCCCATCTCCTCCTCCAAACGTGCTCGGATGCAGCCGGGGCAAGGCACAGCGTGCTGTGCTGGTGTCGGGCGGTCCCTTCAGTGCTTCCGGCGCTCTGCCTGCGCGTTCTGCCCCACTGCCCCTCTGCGGGGGGGAGGGCGTACAGACGGACATCTCCTGTGGCCCAGCCTCTGCCCCTCATCCCACACAGCAGAAAGGGGAAGTCGCTGAGAAGGAAGTCTGCCCCATGCAGTTGCTTTGGGTGCAGCAGTCACATTTTCTCTGCTGCTGGTAGCCCGAGTCACCCATCCTTGCGCTGGCTGCCAGGGCAGCACTGGGGCCATGGAGAGACCGGTAAAGGATGGGATCCTCTATGTGCAGCACTGCAAATTTGGAAAGGTAAAGAGTGGATTTGGGGCTGGGTACAGGGTTTGCCCTGATCTGTTTTGATGCCAGGCCTGGGCCCAGGTCCTCGTCAGCCTGGTAAGGGGGGACTGGAGCAGACTCCTCAGAGCTGCCCCAGGAGCGTGGCTCTTCCCACGGCCAAGGGGACTCATCCATGCAAAGGTAAAGAGTGGATTTGGGGCTGGGTACAGGGTTTGCCCTGATCTGTTTTGATGCCAGGCCTGGGCCCGGGTCCTCGTCAGCCTGGTAAGTGGGGACTGGAGCAGACTCCTCAGAGCGTGGCTCTTCCCACAGCCAAGGGGACTCATCCGTGCAGGCACCTGCTTGGGCGCACAGGGTCCTGCTTCTCGCTTGGTTGCCATGCGATTCACGATGAAATAAACGTGTGTTAATAAGGCGCAGCTCCAGCGTGTGTGGGAGCGGGGCAGCGCGTGGGACACGGCTCTGCACCCAGCCCTCCTTGAGTCCTGGGGTCAGCAGCGCCATCCGTGGGCACCCCTTGTGGCTTGCCCTGCTGCCCTGGGCCCTTGGGGTGGGCACTGACTGCCGCAGCCCCCAGCACAGCATGGGTGACATGGTGGGAGTCCTCGCAGGGTTGAGCCAGCTCTAGGGAGCTGTGAGATGGGTGTTCACGAAGCAGGTCCCACTGACGTGCTGGCCATGCCTTAGTGGCATCTCCTCTGCCATAGTGGGGTGGCTGTGCCCTCGTGGCAGACTCAGTGGATGTGCCGGGCTGTGATCGTGCTCTGACCTCCTTGCTGAGCGGGAAGCCAAGCCCTGGAGCTGAAGCGGGCAGACGCCGCATGCACGGGGCCAGTGCCCTGTGTGCAGGAGACAGGCGGGCTGGCGGTGGTGGGTATTTTGGGTGCTTGGCTGCATGTGGTTTCTGCAGGGTGGAGGCTCTGCTGCGCTTTTGGGGTGCACAGGGGCACACGCCCCCTCTATCCCATGATGGGCTGGGAAGGTGCTGGTGCCGCAGAGCCTCCCCTGGGAGGAAACGGGCTGCGAGCTGCAGGGCCTGGCTGTGCTCTGCAGATGCAAGGCTGCCAGCAGGAGCCCCAGCAGCTCAAAATGGCTTTAATTTGCATCAGGGTCTGTCCTGAGAACAGCTCAGAGCTCAGCTGC
>NW_010160345.1:0-1263 GCF_000695765.1 Mesitornis unicolor | reverse complement strand
GTCTTGAGACCGGTCGGGCGCGCGGCGGCGGGGGCAGGCCGCCACTTGCAGTGGGGAACGAAGAGCAGGACCTGGTGCTCGGCGAGCTGGGAGCGAGCGTGACTCACCCAGCAAGCCGTGCTGAGCTCGCCTGGGGCGAGGCCCCGTGCTCAACCCAGCTTTGGGACTGCCATACTCTGCAGCCCATGGGCTCTGCACTGGCCCTGGTTCTGTGCCCTTTTGCAGTGCCCAGTGGGTGAAGGGCAGGACCCCCTGTGCCCCCTCCTTCCCCACACAGCTCTTCCTGAGCATGGGCAGTGCTGTGAGGACACAGCAGGCAGCTCTTTGCTGACCTGGTTTTCTCCCCTGCCCGTGCGCTTCCCCTGCCCCAGAGGTCCTGGAGGAAGATGCGAGCCCAGCTCTTCGCCGCCAGCCCCTTTGGTGTTGCCCGCATGGAGAAGTTCGACGTGCGGGATGATGGCACGGTGCTGGAGAAGTCCTCTCTGCGGCGATCTGGTCGCCGGGTGATCCGCCTCTCAGACTGCGTCTCCGTGGGCCCAGCAGGCACCGAAAGCTGCCCCAAAGCCACCGCTGCCTTTTACCTCACCACCATGGAGAAGAGCTACGTGCTGGCAGCCGAGCAGCGGGATGAGTGGATCGCCCAGCTCTGCCAGCTGGCCTTCCAGGTAGTGCAGGGTCCAGCACAGCTGGGACCCCTTGTGCTCGGGTGAGCCATGGGGCTCTGGGGTGCACGGGCAGGCAGGGGGGCTTGTGCTCCCCTGGTCCAGGGGCTGCACTCACATCCCTCTGTTTCAGGGTACAAAGGAGACAGCGCAGAGCAGTGCCAGGACTCAGCCCAGCCTGGCTGTCCCCATGGAGGAGAACTCCCTTTACTCCTCCTGGCAGGACTGTACGTGCAGGGACCGTGGATGGGGCTGGGATGGGCTCCAGCTTGGTGCTGTAGTGCTGACTCTCACCTTGCTCTGTTCCTGTAGTGACTGAATTCCCAGTGCTGGTGGTCCAGACGGACGCAGCTGACCGCTGTGGTCTGCACGGGCACTACCTGCTCTCGGCCCTTTCCCAGAGCCTGACGCTGAAGGACCCGCAGTCCCGCCAGCCCCTGCTCACCTGGCCCTACCTCTTCCTCCGCAAGTTTGGCCAGGATCAGGTGCGTACCTGCCCCTCACGGGACTGCTATCTGCCCAGGGTGTGTGCCAGCCCTCACCCTGCTCTTTGGCCCTGCAGAACATCTTCTCCTTCGAGGCCGGCCGCCGCAGTGACTCC
>NW_010160344.1:10048-44971 GCF_000695765.1 Mesitornis unicolor | reverse complement strand
CTCCTCCCAGCGCCTGGTGGGCCAGTCTGGCTCTCAGCACCCTGCCTGCTTGCCCTGTTCTCTTGTGAGGTAGAAGTTGGCAGAGAAACTGAAGTCAAGAAGGTGTCCTAAAAACCTGCTTTTTTAGCCCAAAGAATAAACACTATTTTTTCTCAGATGATCAAAGGCAGTGACAGAAAGCTCACAGACTCTTTACAACCACAGTGTCCAGACAGACTCCTTCAAAGAGCTGCGGCTTTGCGGTTTGCTGCAAGGGTCTTTTCAAAGCTCTAAGAATGTCTGTAACTTGGATTTTGTACTTCAGTCCAGACTGGGCCCTTTGTTTGCCTTTATTTTAGCTTTTTCTCTCGTTGTCCTTAAAAACAGCTACTTTAGGTTTTGTTATGAATGCATAAAATTTACATAAAACTGCTGTGATCATTTCTGCAGTATTTGGGAGTAATATTTACACAAAAATATATTTTCACTTAAAGGGCAAAAAAATAAAACCTCTCTCACCTTAATTTAATCTGTTCCTCACCAAATAACCATTACCTTATCAGAGATCAGACACTATATAATAGAACAGCAAAATACGGAACTTTTTGTATTCTCTGCCAATAATTTCTTTCTACCTGTGCTGTATCAAAACTTGGTCTTCACCTCTCTCGAGCATTTTCACTCTTAGTGAATATTTCAGACTCTGAAATGCATAAGAAATTGACATTCAGTATTCTCTTATAATGTAATCAATTGTTTCAGACAAAAGAAATGCAGTTTGTGTGGCACTATACATGCTTTTCCCTCTTTGTGGAACCATACTGTATCATTAAATCATATAACTTTGTTATAAAATACAAAAGTGTTTACATTTTCCTATTAAAATGTTATGAGACAGGTGATTCCAGTACATTCTAATTCATTTAGAATGCATTGGTAAGACTATTTTAACTTCCATAAATGGATGTCTCTTAGAAATCAAACCATCTACCATAAATACACAACATTCATGCATTCTAACAAACAGCACATTTTCTGTATCTTAGTATTGCTTTTTCTCTTCCATTCCATATTTTTAATGGAATATAGAACCTAGAAATTGTTTCTATAGAAACATACTTAATATTAGCAAAAAAAAAAACCAAATGAAGTGGACTAGAAGCAAAACTTAATCTGGTACCTATCAGAAATTCAAAGGTTAAAAACTGAATACTAGCAAAAGATGAACAAAGAAAATCAAGGATAGCAAGTAGAGTTCCAGTTGCAACTACTTTAATGGCTCCATATCTCTTCAAAATTTTTCAGAAATGGGACCAGAAATCACAACAAGCCCATAGCTGGATCATCCAATCCAGGCTAAGAAACAAAAAAAATATCACCAATTTTCTTGTAATGAGATATTTTTTTTCCTTTATAATTCCTAATCACTGGATAGGACTAAGCACAAGTTCTTCACAAATAAAATGACCATGTTTTGTACTGAATCATCAGGGCTGCCTATGTTTGGCTTAATTCAAGATCATAGATACATTCTATTTTGAAGAAAATATCTTACTTCAGTCTTCAGCCATTGTTACTTATGGAAGGAGCTGAGTGTTCTCTACTTCCCCTAATCTTCAATGAATCACAAGTTTATAAATAAATTCCAGTTACTACAGTTAAAATATGTATCATTAAATTAATTTGTACTAACTAAAATAAATGTCTAGGAATGACAAAGCTATACTAAAATTGAATAAGAGCTTCAAATTTTTTTATAGAAGAATATTAATTAGAATGGTTTGGCTCAGTTTATAGATCGAATTCATAGGGCAGTAATTCAGTATGTATTTATAATAAAAAGGCAATGAAAATAAATGGAAGATGATGATTTCACTAAAAATATGAATGATGCATCAGGATATAGAGTCGAGTTACATAATAACATCAATCCAAAGAAAACTGACTGTGGATATAAGCTAGAAAATTGTACAAGCAACAGATTTTTCAGTTTGTATAGAAAGGTAACCTGACTTGATGGATGAGAACATTTGCCATCAAAGTAACTTTTTAATGAATAGGTTTTGTTTTCTTGACTAAATAAAACACAGACACTTGTCAACTCAGGTTAGATAATGGACTTCATTCAACCAAAAATGGAGAATTTGTTTTAAGGAACTTATCATAAAAGGAACTTAACTATGCTCAAAGCTGCCTAGAGAACAACTCCTTTCTTGGTGGTCACATCACTACCACCAGGTCTCATGTCATTCACCCACAGTAGAGGGAGGATATGTCATTTAATTCCCTCTTCAGCCTAAAGGACTGAAGACCTGCAACTATGTTGCCCAGAGATCATTAGGAGCTATTGGTGTAGTACAATTAAAGGGTGAAACATCTTACTTTTTTATTTGTTTTTGGAGCTGCACTTTGCATAGACTGCTTCAAAGAGGGCATGAGCTCCTAACCCACAAGTGGTGACAGGAGGTGATAGGAAGGAATACCCTGATTTACAGCAGCATAAAAAACAGGTTATGAGCCTTTTTCAGTGGTTTTGTGAAATAAGTTCCTTGGTTTTTATTATAGTATCTGAAAATGAACCGGATATGTCAAAACATTTTAGATGTTTCATGAGACATACTGTTTTGACGTTTTGAAAATGTTATCATTTTTGCTTGATCTAAATCTATGTTTTCCAATTCAGTTCAAATTCTGAAATCTTCAAGTACCATCTTCTTGCTACTACTGTAGCAAAAACCCCCCAAATTTTCACATTTCTAGTCAATGAGATTGACCTACAAAGATACAAAGCAGAGTTTGTTCTAAATAATAAAATCAAAGTTATACCTGTTACGTACTTAATCATTATAAATAACCTTCTATCACAAAAATGTTTCTCCACGGACTGTTTTTTTCCTATTTCTCTTCAGTTTCCTTTCATCGTCTCCAACTGTTATGTGTCTTTGCACATAATTTCTATTTTCTTTCCTCTGCATTTTCTTGCTAGTAGCAAGGCCCAAATGACTTTGATTTCCTGTGTCCACTGTAGCTCTCTTGCAGGCTCACCAGCTTATAGTGTCTACTCTTCTCAGAAAATTAATATATAAATAGAAAACATAGCACATGAAGTTTGAATAACAAGAAAGTTGCTACTTTTTATGGGTAGCCAATTAATAAATCTGGTCTGTTTCTAAGATGGTATGTGTCAGAAAACACATATCATCTCATACCTACCTCTGCACTGAGGTATTATGACTCTATTTAACACTGTACACTGATTACTTACCTCCTTCCGAACTGCTTGAACGGTTAGTGTCAAGAAGGGCCACCATGGAGCCACTAATTGCAGACTGCAACCCACTAACAAGCAGACATTGCACATGCAGCCAATGCCACGACCAAGCCACAGGCTTCAGTTGGAGGACAATAAGAATTGTCTTTTCAGAGCTTATTAGCCACATCTTCTGTGTATATGAAACGACATGACACAGTATGTATATTTCTCTGCTTAGATATGGTAGGAAATGAGGACCTGTATAAAATCAAGTCTTTTTTTCTTCAAAAATAACAGATGGAATATATAAAACAAAAAAAGAAAATGTCAAGATGCATTTGCTATGCAGTATACTGCACAGCTACCACAACATGAAAAAAAATAATAAAAAGCAGCATCCATAGCAATCTCTGAAAATTCACCCTATAGACATTGAAGATAACACCCGGGTACCTGTAAGTCTGTGTTCTTTTCATGCCCTAATCTCCCACCACCAATTCCAGCTCACCTCTCAGCTTTGCTGACTTGGTCACAGAAGAAAAGACAGGATATCTGAGGGCCCATCAGCAAGATTTGCTGGCCAGCCTGCCATTACGGTTGCCCATGGATGAACACTGAGCAGTGTTGTTCACTGTGAATTAGTCTTTCTTTTTGACCTAAGAGTAGATTTCACAAAAACCAGTAAGGAGGTATTGAATGTAAATTAAATTTTTAACAACCTATACTTCCATTTCAGCTGCCCTCAAAATTAGAGTAAGAAAGCCAGAATCCCATGGGTTGGAGCTGTGGCTCTACCTGCTCAGCAGTCCCTTGGAAGCCTGTCCTACCCTTCACCCCTGTTTCCCCCAGAAGCAGGGTGACCATTCATGACAGTCAATATCTATGTTGTATCTCACATGAGATTTTTCACAAGACTCTGACATCAGCACAATTCATACCCGAATCACCGTTTTGGTCTCACACACACAGGATGTTCCTTTTCCCTTTGTGACGCTTCTCACTGACAGGAATCATGGATACATTTTCTACCTTTTAGCATCATTTCCAATGAGCATTTTTGCCTCCCACAAGGCAGCAGCTGGGAGGCTGTGTTGACTCCCATGTGAGACAGGTGTCCCACCACCACCGTTTCCAACTTGCCAGGGTCCCTCATGGTTACCAGGGGCTAGTAAGCCACAAGGCAGCCTGGCAGGCTCCTCTCCCTGGTGAAGGCCCTGGCCTGTGGGATCAAGCTTTGCTTTCTTCTCCCTCCTCCCACACCACCAAGAGAGGATGCCTTTTCAGCCAGGAACTGCTTCATGAAGCCTATGGCACTCTTGTCCTGCCCCGAGGCCTTCTATCTCCTGCCAGGATCTGTCAATGAGTCCCCTCCAGTGGGACCATGACAGTGACAGGGCCAATGTCTGTCCTTTGGCCACTGTGTCAGCCCTCAACCCCGCACTGGTGACCACTGGGACAGTGTTTGGCTTGTTCAATGGCTGAAGGCCAATGCAGACATGGCAGTAGGGCTGGCAGCAGGGTATGCTTTTGAGCCTTGTGGGGCTCTGCCCAAGAGCTACCATAACGCTCAGTGGGCTTCAGTTGTGGACTTCCGCCCCTAGGGCACACTGCCTCACACACCCTCTGAGGGAGAGATGCTATGTCATTCAGACAAGAGATTTCACAATGAGTAAAATAATGTTTCGAGGCAATATAAGCAGCAAGAAACTCTTAGATCAAAGGGGATTTTTTCCTTTTCAGTTACTTTTTTTATTTGTTGAATTATCTTCCAGAAAATCATCAGTGCTATATACAGCAAATTCATGCATCTGCACTTACATAAATTTGCATCATATTCTTGCCTAAGTTGCTATTAAGCCATGATAAATATATGCGATCTTTGTCACACCCAACACTGATATTTAAAAACCTCACACTTGCACTGTAAACAAGGATGGATTGCACCAACCAAGGCAGTACTAGTTTCATGTTATGCCATATCAATGTCTTTCCTCAAGAGATCATCATCTCCAGCACTGCCCTTCTTGGCCTTTTGCATTGCCACTGAACAATGTGGTTAGTGATCCAAGCTCTGCTGTCTCTTCAGTCATGGACTTAAAAAAAACTCACAAAAACCCAAGGTAAACAGCAAGCTGCACATTGAATTAATTTACACAGCTGTAGGAAAGTAATGTCCAACACAACAGCAAATCCAGACACCTTCATGGCTTATGCTCCCACCGCAGCAGAACTGCAGAGGACTGGTATGTACTTCATGAGACTGCAAACAGGAGTGCTCTTCTTCCCTCCTCCATCCTGCTGCTCTGCTCTCCTGTCTACTTCACCATCCCACCATGACTGATACAGTGTGGTGAAGCTCGCTCAATGAGCAGAAGATCCACTCAGGATTTGCTGAACAGTCACAGCTGGGTAAAACTAATTGCATTGCAAATATTCCTATATTCGTTTTAAAAAATGGAGTGTGAATTTCAGCTAGAAAGAAACAACTTTCCACAAAGAGTTGTTCACAAGATTATCGGTTTTGCTGGATTCCAGCACCTGAAACCTGTTCCAAAGAGAGAGAAAAATCTCAAGCAAATCTCTATTCTATGTTCAGAGATGCAAGCAAACTTTTCTGTAGATCTTTCAGTGTTGTCTTTAGTTAATAATTTTCTTTTTTTCTGATGTTCTTTTTAGTAGACACGTCAGTGTTGGTTTTGACCAGCCTCAGCCTTGGTGTAGGCAACTCCCGATGAACAGGTGGAGTGCAGAACTGGGCAAATATTTATGAGACTTAACACCTAAGCCCAGCAATGTCAGCAGCCTTAAGCCCGTTTCTTCATTTCTCCATTTGCTTTCTTTGCCATGCTTTGCTCAAAATGCCATCTCTTTTGGTTAGTATTGTCACAGCATGACCTGTCTGCAACAAAAGCACAGTGGAAACCTACACTTAAATAGAATTTCCAAGTAGAAGTAATTAACAGAAACAACATAGATGTAAGTAGAATGAGTCTGGGCATAACCTGACTCATTTATTTTGTACTTTTTGGTTATTTCAGTGATGTAGGACAGATGAGAAGCAATTTTTCTTTAGAGAGCAAGGAGGGTTTCTCTGTAAACTTCACTTTCCTGAGAGTGCACTTTATAAGAGCATGATTGCTAAGAGAGTTGAATAAGATTTCAGTTTTCTACAGGACAGTGTTACTTTTTTTATCTTAATTATTTTCCTGAAAGAAGTTGTAGATCATGAAATCTCCCTTAGAGGCTCAGAGAAGCCCAAATGACTTGCTGTCACAGGCACAGTGACACTGGTATGGGTTGCCTGGTGAGAAGAGTCCTCCAGCAATAATGTTGTTCAAACTGTATTATATGGTAAAAGAAGATCCATTGTCAGTCAGAATTTCACTACTCTGTCTGGAATGATAAATATCAGAGTTTGTCTTTGAACTACGTTTATGGTATTTCTTGTATCTCCTGCACCATAGGTCCTTCATTATCTTCACAAAATAACCTCTGAACTTCACTCCAATAAACGCATAGAGCACAGGGTTCACACAACAGTGTAAAAATGCTATGGCTTCAGTGATGTATTTTGCATAGGTCATTATGTTGTCATTTTCACAAGATTTGCCTATTTTGCCCATATTTATGGCTGTCACAAGAAGAACAATGTTATATGGTACCTGGCAAATTAGGAAAACAGCTACAATTAATACAATCACACGGATTGCTTTGTTTCTTTTGGAATTCTGTGCTTGTTGTAAAGATTTGACAATGAACGTGTAGCAAAAGATCATGAATATGAAAGGTATAAAAAATCCAAATCCGACTTGTAGAAACAGCAGCAGTGATTTCAGCATTGTGCTTTCAGACATTCTGACAAATCTGTGATGACAAATTTTGGTTTCATTGGTGGAGAAGGTGTAACTTTCACTGTATAGAAAAGAGGAACTAGAGATTAAAATTGATGATACCCACACGGCTAAGCAAATGATTTTACTATATGCGAGCGTTCTTGCCCTGAGTTTAAATGACTTTGTTGCCTGTACGATAGCAATGTACCGGTCCACGCTGATAAAGGCCAAAAGCAGCATGCCACAGCTGAAGTTGATTGCATAGATACCTCTGGTCATTTTGCAAATGAAATCACCGAAAATCCATTTGTCAGCAGCATGATAGACTGCCCAAAATGGGAGAGTGAGAACAAACAGTATGTCTGCTATGGCCATGTTCAGGAGGTACACATCCGTCATGGACTTTGTTCTTTCATATAAAGCAAAGGTCAACACTACAAAGATGTTACCAATGAGGCCGATGATACAAGTCAATGAATACACAACTGGTAGAAACACTTTTGTGAAGTTCCTAACTTCCAGCTTAGAACAAGGTTCTATGATTAGAGAAGCGTAGTCTGAATACCCAAATTCTGTGGCAGGAGGCTCTGTCTGTAAAAAAAGAAGATCACTAGTTAACACATAAGTGGAAATCTCTAATATCTACATAGTAGAAAGATGACTAAGTAGATAACAAAGTTATACAAATACAAAGTACTTTGGAAATCTTTCAAAAATTAATATATAAGTATTATACATCTTGCTGATTTGAAATGAAAGTGGCATTTCCCCTACGATAACTGTAATACTTCTGTACAGTCCTCCCCATGCCTCAGCTTCAAGCTTACACCAAACTCATCTCAAGATGAGTTCTTCCAACGTTACACGTTCTACACTGCTTCCACCAACCACACAACTCAATTCCAAATGCATTTAACACTGCAGAAGAGACTTGTAAGAATTAACTAGGGTATTTCATAAAATCTTAATTGAAATATGAACATGAAAATAATCTTTTTGGATATCCCAAAGGTTTCCATCTCTAAATACACCATGCAGAAAGGACTAGTCTGCTGTCACAGAAGACTCTATAGTGCAAAAGTTTGAATTTAAAGTAGGAGTCTACACTTCCTTTACCATTAAGGGAGGGGAACAGGCCCTTCTAGCATGTTATACTAGTGTAGCTTGGCTAAATCAAGCCCAAAAATTATTACTTTTCTCCACTCACCCAGGTAGGCAATCCAGGTGCAGTTACCTGCACCACAAACACCAAACCTGTATTGCAAACCCAATAAGGAGTGTGCTCTGACAGTGAACTCTGCTGTCAGAAACATCTCTTCAGCTAATCACTCCTGAGATTAGGGCATTTGGACCAGCAGCCTCAAAGAGCAGGGACTTCCATATTCGTTGTTTTATTGATGTACTAACATAGTTTATCAATTGAGTACTTACAGAAGTCATTTTGGCAGTAGACTTTTCAAAAAGAAAGATATGTTGAAAAGAATTTCAAAATATTTTCTCAAGGATTTCTGAAAAGAAAAGAAAATAAAGTAGATTGTATTGGGAAACCAGCACAAGAAATGTGAACAAGTAGAAAAAGAAAATTGGAAATAAAACATGTATTCAAAGAAGAATCACCTCACTTCAGCTGTATCAACAATACACAGAAGCATCTCAACAACTCACACATTTCTGCAACACAATGTGCAGTTGTGGAAAGTGAATGGTTTGTGTCAGTATCCTCAAGAGCACAATCTTACATATGGAATATTTATTCATAGAGCTTATAAAGGATAGATGAGAAAATGTGACTCTTACTTCACATTGACTTTGCACCACAAGAAATTAGAGTAAATTAAATTTTACTTTCAGAAATTCTGTAAGACAATGGCCATCAGTGTATTGAGGGAAATACGGAACAAATAAACAGCACTACCTTAGTATACTCCATAACGGTAATACAGCACTTAATTTTTTTTTATTATGGCATTTTATCAGTGTGTCTCAGCACTTTTAACATCACACTATTTGCCCTTTTTTATTACATTAGTGAAATAAATTACAATGCCGGAATAATTGCTTCTTATAGTGTAAAGGATAGTATACAACATACAAACAGACTCTCCAATTTAGAGACAAGGATGTCATGTGGGACTGCGTTGAATGCTTTGCACAAGTCCAGGTGGATGACATCAGTAGCTCTTCCCTTATCGACCAATGCTGTAACTCCATCATAGAAGGCCAAATTTGCAAGGTATGACTTGCCCCTAGTGAAGCCATGTTGACTGTCACCAATCACCTCCTTATTTTCTGTGTGCCTTTAGTACAGTATCCAGGAAGATCTGCTCCATGATCTTGCAAGGCACAGAAGTGATATTGACCAGCCTGTAGTTCCCTGGGTCTTCCCTTTTTCCCCTTTATAAAAATGGGGGTTATGTTTCCCCTTTTTCCACAGGGAAAGGGGGAACTTTACCAGGCTGTCATGGCTTCTCAGATATGATGGAAAGTGGCTTGGTAACTACATTCTTTAGGACCTGTGGATGCATCTCATTGGGTACGATGGACTTGTGCACCTTCAGGTTCCTTAAATGGTCTTGAACCTGATCTTCCCCTACAGTGGTTCTTCATTCTCTCAGTCCCTTCCTTTGCCTTCTGTGGCTTCGGCAGTGTGGCTTGAGAATGTGTCAGTAAAGACTAAGGCAAAAAAAGTCATAGAGTACCTCAGCCTTCTCCATATCCCAGGTAACCAAGTCTCCTGTTTCATTTTGAAGAGGGCCCACATTTTCCCTAGTCTTCCTTTTATCGCTGACTTACCTATAGAAACTTTTCTTGTTGCTCTTGACATCCCTGGCAAGATTTAATTATATCAGGGCCTTTCCTAACATGATCCTGACTTCTTGACAACTTCTCTGTATTCCTCCTATGGTACTTGTCTTTGCTTCCACCCTCTGTAGTGCTCCTTTTTGTAATTGAGTTTATCCAGGAGCTCCTTATCCATCCATGCAGGCCTCCTGATGTTTTTGCCTAATTTCCCCTTTGTGAGGATCCATCATTTCTGAGCCTGGGGGGAGGTGATCCTTGAATATTAGCCATATTAACCCCTCTGTATGTCAAGATTTGCCACTCTGTTATGGGCCAGACCACTTCCAGAGCAGCTCCTCTCAGTGACTGACTCACTTGAAATGTTCAGTTTGAGACACCTGTCCTCTCCCTAACATCACTTTTAAGAGTGCTTAGCATTATGAAGGACTTCAGTTATGTAAAAGATTAAATCCATTGACTCTGGTTGCAGCCAGGCTTAGACTTCTGCAAACCAGACCACAGAGTCTATAAAGTCACAGATGGATAAAATGAGGAACATGACACTGGTGGCCACATGTGCAAACCTAGGCTTAAATTACTTGTTTAACCTCACACAGGAACTCCCAGGCAGGAGATTTATTTCTGTAGCATCCCCCTGCATGAGTTCAGTCCTCCTTTTCTTTCCATTAGCTGCTCTGTGAGACCGACACATACAAGCAAGGAGATAATTGCAGGGACTGGACAATACAATCAAATAGGCTAAGGCTGTGAATGGCAGCTTCATCTAGAGTTTCTCTGCTTTTTGTTAGTTGTGCTGCTAATTAGGTAGTGTGCATGGGTCAACTTCAAGTCTAGACAAAAAAATTCTATTTGGGAATTACCTGAATTTTGAAAAAGAGACAGACAGATAATCTGTAAAAATGGGGCAGTCCAGAGATAACTGGGAAGGTGGGGGAGGGAAAGGACTGAACATTCTCCAAAAGCACGAGGATAAGACTCTCTGACTCATGTGGGAAGGCTGGGTTATGACAGAGGGCTGCAGATAAAGACCCATATTGTATGGTGGTGCTTAAGCATCACGGCTTCTCTGGCTTTCCTGCCCTTTAAATAAATCTTTAACCTTCTCTCCAGTTTCTTCTGCTGGCTTTTCAAAGCTGATTTTTAGAAGCTGCAGGAACATGACAGCCTGAAAGCCATGAATACCTTCTGCAGCCAGCTTTAAACAATTGAGTGTCTCTCAGAACTGCAAAGATGTCTAAGGTGAGCAGTACAGTTGTACAGTTCACCTGGGGCTGTGGTCCCCTAGCCCACCTTTGAGCAACTCTAGACTTCATCTGTTGCTTTACCCTCTTCTGACCCAAGCCAAAGAGATACTCATGCTCTTGCTTGGTGTTCCTGTTACCCTTTGCACTTGGCTGCAGCTACAGTAACTCCAGTTAGACAGCACTAAAGGGGTACCTGTCTAGGTTACTATTTTAGAAACTGTTATTTTACTGTTGCAAGAAAAATACCTTTCTAGGTTTATGCCATTCATATCTTTCTAGCACATGCATGGTTAAAATACACAAATTGATCCTGACAGCATGTATTTTCTATAAAACAGTCACTCTTCCTTCCACATAGCCAAAGCTGCTCTCAAACACTAGTGCAACCTGCAGGAGGAGGGAGACAGGGTGAAGGCATTTAGAAGAAATGTTTCCTACAGCTTGCAAGGATGGCTATGAAAGGAGATCTCTTCAGATTAGCTCTGAAGAAGGGGTATCTAGTCCTCAGAAGAGCTCAGCCAAAAGCCTGTGAGGAGCAACAACTCATCTCGGGAGAGCTGTGTACTCTCCCTGATGCTGCAGGAATTCACAAAGGCACCCCCAGTCACACATTTATTCAGAAAAGGACTACCACTGCCCAGCAAAAGCTTCTTGAGGATGGCTGGTACAAAAGTAGTAGAGAAGGACTCAAACTGAAACCAGAATTCCAGAGATCAGATTTAGAACCTGATTTAAATCTCTTGAGCTGATTTTCTTTTCAGAATCTGAAACAGCATTCAGTGAAGTTATTAAGATGCACTGGCTGCAAAGGGAGTTGAATAAGAACTCCATTAAACACAATTCTCTTTTCGATTTAAATCTTTCTAGCAGTCTTTTAATAGGCACTTTTATACATTATAATCTGCATATTTATGGTTTTATTTAGCATTAATGTAATAGGTAACTATAAAAAATAAATTTCCATATATATAAAAGGAGGAGGTGTTCTAACATTGTTTATATACTACACATGGACACATGTCTACACACGTGCACACAAATATACTTATGTTCTGGATACCAAATATATAAGCCTTGCAAATTTTAGCTTACTGTTTTCCCACTTTATCCATATTGTTGTATTTCATTTCAGTATCAAAGCAATATATGAGTACTCAAAAGTAAGACTTAATTACAATCTTAAATATGAACACATTATTTGAATTACAGAAGAAAAAAGAAAATGAATAGAGAAATATCTCAGGAAAAAGGCAGATTTCTACAAGGAAAAAATTCTCAGTACTTGGAGGGAATCAGTAAGTATTTTTAAAGAATTGCTAAGCATTATAATTACAGTCCTACTTCTGTGTTCAGATTAATATATTCATCACACACACATACATTATAGATTGCCTATTTTATTTTAGTACTTACCAGATTTGAAAATTATCCAAAGATCAGCTGAAAGAGGATGTGTGAATCTGTTGCACTCTTTTGTGGCTGCCTCAACCACGTTTACCATCAGCCTCAACAAGAGTACACTTTAATTCAAAAATCAAGAAATAACAGCATTAGTTAAAGGTACAGAGTTAAATTGAAATAATTACCACTTCCTCCTGACAAGCAATAACAATAACCTGTTACGTAAAGGAAAATATTTAACCTTATCAGTGCTGGAAATGTGCAAACTGGAGGCAAGTAATTTACTAATTAGGCAACTTATGTAATGCTATTATTTTTTAAATAATCAAATTCACATTAGATTCATAAAAATAGGATGTTAATTGTCACTGTGCTGAAAACACATCTTGAATGATGGCCCATTTTTGCAAAGGGAGCACTTAATGTTATGCAGATGAGTAGTTTAATCATTACTCATTTAAATCAACAAGATCATTTACAGCAGAACTGCAAAACTGAGACAAGTGTTAATCACCAAATTGAATAATAGCCATTTCCTGAAGAAAAAATAATAATCTGGTATATGTCAAGGTGCACATTATCCAAATGTTTTGCCTGAACTGCTAACAAAAGTATGCAGATGAGGAGGAAAATGCAATTGTATTCGCCTCTGGCACAAACATTTGCTACTTTTGTGCATGCTGTTCAGGCCTGTTGTTAAAGTTAGTTGGAACTACACATGAAAATATTTCTTTTTATAATTCTTCTATTTTATAGCTATGAACATTTTCTTTTCAGATCTTAGTTTCTGCTGACAACTTAGGTATTTGCATTAACAGGAAAAAAATAGTAAAAAACACCGTCAAACTTATTTGTTTTAGAAATTGTGTGTGTAAACATTCAGTTGCAGCTTGTGATCTCATTGGAGACACCAGATGGCATTAATACTGGCAGCCTTGTAAGATATGATTAAATTATTAGAACACTGGACCTAAAGAAATGCAGGATGATAGATGACATGCTTGTCTTTTTTTTCAAAACTGAGCGTATCACAAGAGCAGAGGCTCCCTAGCAGCTTAAATACAGCGCTGATTTCTACTAGCCATACCCAGCAAATGAAGCAAAATTGCTGCATGGTGTCAGAATGTGACTTGGTAGATTTGAAGTATCATGGCGTAATGGTTCACAATGATTTAAATAGGCACGTTTCATTTTCTCGGTGGCTGATTTTCAAAGGAAACAAGACCTTGACTTCAGCTATGACAAAATCCCGATGTATTTTTTTCTTATATGTGTGCGTGCATGTGGACACAGTGCATGAATATTTCAATTTTTACTGCTGAAAAGCAGTCTTCAAGGTTTGATGCATACGAAGAAAAAAAAGTGTGAAATCTATTTGGATTGTGACTCAAATAACTTAAATGGGCCCTCTAGAAGATTAATTTGTCTCCTTATTGCTGTTTTGACTAAACCGTTCCCTGTCATCACAGATATGGGGAAGATTATGATTAAATCTATAAAGTAGTTGAGCATTTGAAATATGGTTTGATAAAATCCAGTTATATGGAGGAAAGAAGATCTGAGAGTTTCAGTGCAAAGAAGAAGATATAAAGATAGAAGGCCAAGAGAAACAATTGTAGCAGATGACTAAGATTATCTCCATTTCAGATTTCTATTGATAAATCAAACCAGCAGCTGAAGTTAGAGGACTAGGGTGCAGCAATGGTCAAAAAACAGATTCCTGAAAGCTGCAGTGATATCAAAGAAGAACTCATCAGGCAGATGTTCTTCTCCCCAGATGTCTGCGTCTGGCCATCTTCAGAAGTAGGACATGGCACTGAATGGACCTTTGGACTATTGGAACGGGTCCAGAGGAGGGCCATGATGATGATCAGAGGGCTGGAGCACCTCTCCTGTGAGGACCGGCTGAGAAAGTTGGGGCTGTTCACCCTGGAGAAGAGAAGGCTCTGGGGAGACCTTATTATGGTCTTCCAGTTCCTGAAGGGGTCTTACAGGAAAGCTGGGGAGGGACTTTTTACAAGGGCAGGTAGCAACAAAATGAGAGGGAATGGTTTTAAACTGCAAGAGGGTAGATTTAGACTAGATATTAGGAAGAAATTCCTTATTGTGAGAGTGGTGAGACTCTGGCACAGGTTGCCCAGGGAAGTTGTGGATGCCCCCTCCCTGGAAGTGTTCAAAGCCAGGTAGGACAGGGCTTTGGGCAACCTGGTCTAGTGGGAGGTCTAGGAGGGTTGGACTGGATGATCTTTAAGGTCCCTTCCAACCTAAATGATTCTGTGATTCTGATTCTGTGGGACAGTTCTTGTATTCTTAGCAGTTTAGTCATGCTCAGCAATGTATCTTAACTGTCTGAAGCCACCCAGATTTAGGGACTTATAGTAGTTGCTGAAGGACACTTATGCTTTAATTGGCTTATGAAGATGAGCAAGGAGAGCTGAGCTGTTGGTCAATGTGAGAGGGCAGCACAGAGGCAGCAGTGTGAGTGGGTAGGGTGTATGAGCAACAATGTGTTGGAAGGTCCTAAACAACTGCACCGTATTTTGGTTTTCTACATTAAGATAATTGGCAAGGTGCCCAGACCTTGTGAATCTTTCAAGAAATCGTTAATCACAGTAGTGAAGTACTTTTCATTGTGTTATTTATTTCATAATTCATAACAATTTCCATCCTTTAAACTTCACAAGTTTTCAGGCCACCCTTTTAACCTTTGCTAAGAGAGGCATTTACTTTTTTTAACTACATTTTGTACTGTTTTGCTAATTTGATACTACTTGCATGTCCAAATGTAGTAATAGAAATCTAATTAACTTGATTTGGGCTTCAGATGAGGCTCATAAGGTATTTTCTGGACTTTCTTGGAAAGAAAGTACAAGTTTCATTTTTAAATCTTCTGTCCCTCAAGTGCTGCAAGGAATAGTACATTTATTCTTGATAAGCTGAAGTGCATATAGTTTTTGTTAAAACATAACTATACATGACAGCCTAGATCCTGTTTAGGGAGAACTCACTCTCTTTCTAAATGTGGTCTGAAGTAAAACACTGATTTCTGCTCACAGTGTTTGACATTTTGAAACATGGACTCAAACCCTGTCAAAAACAGCTAATTCAGAGTAGGAGCACATTCTATGTCAGTAGAAGAATTTGCCAATGTTTAATGGTGGGCCATTTCACTGTGAGTCTCTTAACTCCTTCCTTCCCATAACCCTGGGACCGAAGAGATGTATCTATGTCTTGCAAAGCAAACTTCATTACACAAAGACAGACCTAGGTCATAGCAGTCACGTAAACAGCAAATAATGAATAACAGAAGTAGAAATTTCCTTTCTATTACAAAAATGGATGTGACTTCAGATCACCATCCAAGTCCATGATGATAGTAGTCCATACTCAACAAGCACTTCTGTTGCTAGTAACAGCTGCCAACATCTCTCTCAGACATCAGCCTACTTTTGGAATACTAACAGATTAGACTGTGAAGCAGCTGAATCAATCCTATTTAATGGAATGAGAGCCACAAAAAGATAAATCAGAATTTCAGCTTATCCATTACAAAAACTATTGCTCATGTTGTTCCGTACTCAGGTGTTATCTAATTTAAATGTATCTCATGCTTTTAGTCTGCAATATATTCAATATTCAGCGTGAATACCTTTCTTACAGATGGTGAAGAATTCACCATGTAGGTGAATGTCAGAGTTAATACAAGATAATTAGTCCAACTTACCTTCTCAGCACATTTTCTTTTGACCTAGTTACAAAGCCCAGACAGCCTTCCTTGCAGACGCTTTGTGCTTCAACTTCATACTGTGGCAAGTGGAAAAGTTTTTTTTTCTTTTTAACACAACTATTTGAAAAACCGCACGTTATGCAAATGAATCTCCCACAGGTAGTTAGGTTTTTTTCGTATGTTAGAGCTCTGAAAGGAAATCTACTTTCATTTAGCTAATATGGTGGTTGTGGTTTCTCAAATCTCACCACATGTTAGTTTCCTGCCACCAGCAATTAAGGAAAGAAAATAATGAAAAGCAGGGAAAACAAAACCACCATCTGAGTTATTCCAGAATCCACATGTTTCTTCTGGAATGACTCAAGGTGTTGGATTTTTTTAATTCTAAAAGAAGGGCAGCTAGCACACACCCCACGCTGTTCCATCCTGCTTTAATGTTTGTTTAGTTAAATTTAGATCAGTCTAATCTGATTCAAAAATCTAGCCATCAGCTGAAGTTCTGGTTCTTTCATCATTCTTTTGGACTACAAAATGTAGACTACATATTTAGATTCAGGTTGTTTATGTTACCTATTTTACTTTTTTAACATTACAATCCTATATTGTGAATATATTTTTTTCATGTTAATTCTTTCAGTCTTTCCTTCTTTTGTTTGCATCTGGCTTTTCACTCTCTGTCAAACATGCTTCTTCTCGTTTTGGTACTTCTGTATTTAGATTTTTGTTCTCCCTATTTCTTCCTCTTTCTTTGTTCAGCTTTTCTAGATTTCTCTTATTTCTATCTCCTATTGTCTTCATAATTTTTCTCCACCAATACATTTTATAGCACCACTTCCTTGCTTCCCCCTTTGATCTTTTCTGTTCACATTTTCAGCCTCACCCCCACATGATTCTGTCTGTCCCCTCGTGTCAGACACAGCCCTCTGCACACATTATGAGGTGTCAGGGAGGGAAATAAAAAGATCCTGGCACTGACATCAGTCCCACATTGACTGGCATCCATCAGTGTTTTAATTACTTGGTCACCTCTGTCAAACCAGTTAGAGAAGGCAGAGCCCCCCTAAGGCCTTCTACAGGGTTTTTGCCACAGGAACAAATAGGACTTAGGAGATTAAATGGATAAGGGTTGCAAACAGAGCACAGGGCTGCATAATCAGTGTTTAGCTCTTGTTCCCAGCCCAAGACATACGATTGCATTTGTAAAACTTCACAATCCTTTAGTTTTCTTCCACCAATAAATTTGCTATTGGATTTTAAAACAGAGGGAGACTAAAAGCAATTTATGGGAAACAGTTTGCTGGTCATGTGAAAATGGTAAAGGTTCAGAGGTGATTTCTTCGCAGTCTGAGCATGGAATTTCTGAAGGAGGAGCACAGTCATACTCAGAGCACTCCTCTGCTTCACTGCAGCATCACTTCTTAGAACCAGCCTAGCTCCCAGCTGGCCTGGCTTCCAGAAAGAAGCATGAAGAGCAGTAAGCGTATCCTTCCATTGATCATCACTGGCTTCAGAAAAGTGGCTTAAAAATGTTTTATTTTATTGGAGAAAATGTTGATGAAAGCAAAAGTAAAAAAAAAATGTTTGGATTTTTGATAGAATTTTTAATAGCAAAAATGCCAGTTCAGAAAAAGCACCAAGATGCACAGGTGAGTTATTGTACATTTACATATGCTTTTATTCCCTTTTGTAGCATGACCTTACCAGACAACATTTCCTATCTTTAGACAGAGAAAATATGCAGAGTAATGTCATTCCATGGTCTAAGGTCTCACAGATATCTAAACAGGAAAAGTACTGGAATTCACAAGGAACAACAACTCCCATGAGACATAAGAGCAGCATTTTCCAATTAACACATTTCAATTTTTCTTCAAAATGTTTCTGGGATAGCTAAAGGCACTCTGAAGGAAAAATCTGTTTCATTGAAATAATGCTTTTTTCTATTAAGAAACTACTTTAGCAGACAATTTCCTATCAGTTACACTTCTTTAATTTAAAAACTTTTACTTGAATTACGATGTATTTGATCTGTTTCTTACTAATACCCTTCAGCT
Source organism: Mesitornis unicolor (assembly GCF_000695765.1). NCBI lineage: Eukaryota > Metazoa > Chordata > Aves > Mesitornithiformes > Mesitornithidae > Mesitornis > Mesitornis unicolor. The sequence continues at coordinate 26,678 of NW_010160344.1, read as the reverse complement.
GCTTATCTTAAAGAGATTTAAGAACCATTTCTGGTGAATGTATCTCCCAAGGTTATGCCAGAAGTAATGAACCTTTACAGTGATGAACAGAATGATACAATTCTAGTATTGCCAAGGGACAATGCAATGAAGTTGTCAGGCGTTCATAATCTCACTTATATACCTTCCCTGCTCACAAGAAACTGCTATACGGACCAGAAAATACATGTTTGTTCCTGAAATCCCAAGAAAGAAAGTATAACACAAGTCCCAGTTCCTTATTCTCCACCACCTGTGCAATGCTTAGCATACAGCTGTGCATCACCCAGATGTTTTATTTTTCTCAGTGGGGAGAGGTTGCTTTCATTGTAAATGTACTTTCTGAGGTCATGGAAGGGGAAAGTGGCTTCATTTGTGTGTCTCCCCTGCCCAGTGGAGATTTAGATATCAGAAGTACCTATTACAACATTCTTTGATCCCATCTGGGTCAATGAATTCATGAAACCAGGCTCATGTTACTGCAACACTTGCACAATATGTCATTATCAGACAAAGCTTAACACAGCAACTACACTGAAAGACTTAAAATTGGATTCTTGTTAAAGTGAATAATTTAATTTTTTAAAATGAAATGTGTCTCTACAAAGAAGACAAAATATTGCAAAATATTTCCAAATATCTGCTGCCTTCTGAAGTAAACGGTCTCCTGCAAGAAAGTTCTGCTGAATTGCCTGCCAATGTATAACTAATTTACATTAAGCTGTAGAGGACAAGTGAGTTTCTGTATCAGAAATGCTGCAAACATAAGGCAAAGAGGCAAGCAGAGTTAAATATGCAGTCACTGACATAATTTCTATGTTTTTGATGGTGTAGTCAGACCATACCTGCTGTGGCAACGTTTTTTTTTCCTTGCTCGCTCACCCGCTCACTCTCTGTTTCGTATCTCATTAAAATAACTACCAAAGTAGTTTCTCAAAGCCTGTCATCATTCTATAGTCCCAAGCACTGACATTTCAACCTGAGGGTGTTGAATTCATTGACCTGATTTCTTTTCAGAATTGTACTTTCTTTATATGACTGTTTTCACAAGAGACCCACACCATGGAATGCCCCAATCACCTCTCTTTCCACAGCAGTGGGGTAAGACCTAAAAAATGGAGTTTAAAAGGTGCTAATATACCTAATGATGCAATTGGTTGTATGGAAATTTTAGGGCCTCTGGGATCCTGGCTCCCACCTAAAACCACAAATGCTGAAATGGAAGAATGGAATTTGAAATTGTGTCTGCACAATACGCAGTCCCTGTGTTAGCTGGATACAGCTCAAAGTTTTCTGTCCTCCTGCGTGGACCAAGATGCAGCGTGTGCTTTTCAGCTCATGGACTGTGATTTTCCCAGTCAGAAAGATAAATTGGAGGGGTTGACTGACCACTTCAATGAGACAATGACTCCTACATTTTACATCATAGCGCAGGTTGTAACCACTAACCACACCAATGGTCTGAGGTAACCCAGAGAAAAACTCCCACAAAAGATTGTACTGCAAGGAGGAAAATCTCCTTCCAAGTCTTCTGCACAGTGGGAAATACTGTTTTTTTACTGAGATGCCACTTGTGCAGGCTGGTGTAGGAAGGAGATTGTGTCCTAATCACAGGTTCCCTCTATGGTCAGATGTGGATCAGTGAAATAATCAGGCACATGATTAAATGTTTCTGCTTTTTATAAACTTTAAAATGTATTTGGCACTTAAATCTTACTGCAGTCAACAGAAGCTAGGTACCTTTAGAGACCTGAGCATACTCATGAATTTCCATGTGGATTAGGAGGGAAAGTAAATGCACCTTGGGGTGCTGTGCCAAGCAGATGTCAGGCAGAGCAACTGTAGACACAGGATCTTCTCCTTTCAACAGGTAACAATTCATATGGCTGCAGTTCACCTTTCACTTCTCTTCTAAGAGTGGGCAATTGCTGTTATCATTTGATCTCTAGGTCTTCATGCATGCAGTCACTTACTGGTGGTTAGTGCTTTGATAAAATTCATTTTTCCACTGTGATTATAAATATGGTTAAAAAAAAAGAAAAGAAAAAAAGAAACCAAAGAGGTATCAGGAGGCACATTACTGATAGTTTCCTCACAGGAGAAGCAAGTTGGCAACTGCTGTTGATTAACACTGTGCTGCACAGAGAATGCAAGCATGCCCTTACATCTGATTCTGGATAGATGACGGGTCTGTTTCCATAAATACAATCTAGCCCTCACTAAGACAGGAACCTAACAATGCTGTGGGACAGGTATGTTGAAGAACCATACAGTACAGCTGAATCTATTGAAGTGATACTACAAGGCATCATCCTGGATAATGAAAAGCAGTAGATGATTAGCCCAGATATCCAGGTATAACTCTTCTTCCAGGCGGCGCTGGTAACACAAAGGGACAGATTTAGCTATGTAGGCATTCTGGCATTGATTTGAACCTAGAGCTGGAAAACCAGGAACTTGGTATGGCTCTTGGCCTTCTCCATCTGCAGCAATCCCAAGGCTTTTTAACAGGTTGCTCAGAGGTGTTAGACTAGATGACCTTTAATAGTCCCTTCCAACCCAAACTATTCTATGGTTCTATGGTTGTGTTGTGCAGCACAGACGTGTTCTCTACTGAAGGGAAAAAAGTGTGGGTGTCTGGGAGGAGACAAGAAAGCTGGCAAATGATGTTCCTTCCACCCCAGAATATTTTTGTTGCTTCCACCACTGAGATTTGGGAAAGTGTGCTAATATTAACCTGCTTCAGTGCAGCTTCCTCCCACTTTGTTGACCGTGGTTGGCAGACATCTAAATTTGCACCGGTCCATCATTCATCCCCGGTGGGCTCTCAGTACCCTGAAACTTTAGCACCTATCCCAGGAATCACCACCTAGCAGGGTCTCCCTCACCAGGATCTTCAGCTGTTCTCCATGGTGGCTCTCTGTGGCCTCATGCAAAGCAGACTTGGCTTTATTTGCTTCCTTCTACAAAGAGGGACAGGGAGGAACTGATCTTAACATGCCTCAGCATAGTCCCTCCCTTCAGAGAGGACCATCTGATAGATATGTTTCTTTCTCTCATCCTCAAAGCATTATTTCTGTCCATGTTCAACTGACCTCACCAGTATCTGTTTGGAATAAGGATTTGGGCCAGCAGTCTTTTTCTTTCATTATTTCACAAGCACAATATTCCCTTTACCTACTTCAAAGCTCAATTTCTTCCAAAATACCCCTGACCATCGCTAGATGAAATGGTGAAATGAAACCTGGTCCAGTCATTTCCTTCTACCTGCTAGCAGCCATCAAGGCAACGATGCTGCTCCTCTGCACCTTCTGTCTGTTTGTCTCAAGTGTATCTGCTCCCTGTTCAGTCCTGAGTGCCAGGACTAAATGCCCTAACTCTCAAGGCACACATCACAAGAACCATTTAGCAGATAACTTTTTAATACCAAATATAGAAAACCAGAATCCAAAAGTGTAATCGGTTTCACAAAGCAATCTGGGTTACATGAATTTTGTGTAATCTGTTCCCTGACTTCTCAACATTGGTGTAAAGTGAAGGCACAGGGTCAACACGCCCACTGCTAACCACTGTGTTTCATTTAACGCTACAACATTGACTTTTCAACCCCTTCTGAATCAGGGAAGTCCTCAGTCTAGTGAGGTGTCTAGACCTCTGCCTACTTCTAAATATGCAAATAGTCTCAAAGGTGTTTTTCATTCAGGTTTCAAGAGGCAGTCAAGACAACAGTCAGCTGGCACAGGCAATTTTCCCCTACCTTCTCCGGGGCTCTGACAGCTGCCTTTCTCTCCAAGTGGCTGGTTTACCTTACCAATACAACAGAAAACTGTCCATTCCTTTTCTTTGTTGGTTTGTTTTGGTTTTTTTTCAAGTGAGGAATTTTCCCCTTGTTTAGCAAACAGAACTGACTTGTTCAGGGGTCAGGTGAAAGCCAGTGAGAAGAGCCCAGACCTTGATCCTAAATGCAATTGCCTCCCCTCCCTGTTTGTGTAGAAGGGATTCTCCTTAGGGAGAACTGTCATTCCCACCCACAACCAAGAGGGAAGGTCTCACCCATACAGTTGAGGTTTGTCCACACTAACCCACAGTGATGCATGAAGTCTGGATAGGATCCCCTAAGTCTCACCCTGGCCTGGTTCTGAAGTGACAATGACCTCTTCCTGGAAGCTCACGATGTGTTTGTGTGAGCTGGTTATGTCTGTGTTGCCCTGCTGCAGCTGGCACACAGAGCCACCCATCCCTCAGGAGCTCCCTTCCTTCTGTCCAGCAGAAAGTGGTTCCTGTTACACTAGCGTCAAGACTGGCATTCACTGCCAAGCCAGGTCTCTGAGGATATCTTTATCACCCAGTTCCACAACAGGGTGTGTTCCTCATGTCCAAGTTCATGCAGCAACCTACTGTCAGCTACAGTGTGCCCAGGAGGTTGATGTCCTTTTTCCATTTTGACACATACAGGTGTTATGTCATGCAAGCTTTACCTTCTGTCTTCTGTGAGGATGGAGCCGGCAGTGTGCGCTTGCAAGCCCAGAAATCCAACCACATCCTGGGCTGCATCAAAAGAAGTGTGACCAGCAGATAGAGAGGGGTGATTCTGCCCCTCTACTCTGCTCTGGTGGGATACCATCTGGAGTACTGTGCCCAGCTCTGGAGTCCCCAACACAAAAGGGACATCAAGCTGTTTGGGCAGGACCAGAGGGGGGCCATGAAGATGATCAGAGGGCTGGAGCACCTCCTTTATGAGGACTGGCTGAGAGAGTTGGGGCTGTTCACCCTGGAGAAGAGAAGGCTCTGGGGAGACCTTATTATGGTCTTCCAGTTCCTGAAAGGGTCCTACAAGAAAGCTGGGGAGGGACTTTTTACAAGGGCAGGTAGCAATAGAATGAGGGGGAATGGTTTGAAACTGGAAGAGGGTAGATTTAGACTAGATATTAGGAAGAAATTCTTTACTGCGAGGGTGGTGAGACACTGGCACAGGTTGCCCAGGAAAGTTGTGGATGCCTCCTCCCTGGAAGTGTTCAAAGCCAGGTTGGACAGGTCTTTGAGCAACCCGGTCTAGTGGGAGGTTGGACTGGATGATCTTTAAGGTCCCTTCCAACCCAAACCATTCTGTGATTCTGTGAAGGAAAAAATCTGCTTTGCTGTCATTGCCACTCCCAGCACAAGCAGTAAGGGGACTTCTAGATGTCAGCCTACATGGCTGAAAAAGAGGATGTCATGTCACTCCCCACAGCAAATGCAGGCAGTAGAACTAGAGGGGTTTGCTCCCTTTCAGATGCTGCCAGATCTGTCCAATCAGCCTGATCCACACCACCTCTACTTTTGTCAAAGAATCCTTGCTGTTAGTACTTCAATGGTGCTAAAACAGTGAAGCAACTTCCAAAAGGATGGACTCCTACCAGCTAAGCTCAGGCAGAAGGTTCCTCAAAGTCCTAAAGTGATAATGTGGGACTGCTTAAAGAGTTTAATCCAAACAAATGGAAGAAAAGATCTTGCACTGTGGTGCCTCACTTAATGGTATTACTGAAGAGTAACTATGAAAGGAGCTTCACTGTAATTACTAGATTTATGTCCTGTGTTTCTGAGATGCTACTGCCTGATAACTATGAGCTACACCTCAGAATTCAGAAGTTCCCCTGGCTCTGCAGAAGTAGAACTGATGGTAGGATTAATGACTCAGAAGACAAATTCTTGTCATGGTATGGTATTGCAATAATAATTTATCTCCTTCTGGGTTCCTCATCATCTGAACCAGATGTGAAGTTTCAATATTCAGGTAGACATTTCTCAGTGCAAGATGGTGGTAGGTAAGGGAAGGGATGAACTTCAGAACATACCCCTCTTTTCAGATGCGCCTCCCTGCCCACGAAGGGTGAGGGGTACACCATGACAATATCTGGAGAGAAGCCCTCAAGCACGTAGTGTAGATCCTGGCTGGTTAAGAGAAATGGAGGGTAAATGTGAAGCCATTCCAGCCTGCGACTAAAGGTGTGTGGGAAAAGCCAGTGTTTTTGCAGTTCTCCGTGAAGGTTTTCTTATGACTTTGAAGTAACTTTTGTTTACACTAACTTGCCTTTTCCGTCACAGCTGAGTGCAACAAAGACTGCAAAAAGAGAGACAGAACATTAGACTGAACGATTTTTAGAAGCAACAGGAGATCTGTGGTTAAAAGTAATTTTGAGCTCCTACTGTGGAAAATGTCCCCTCACCAAGCGCAGCACAAAGTTGTACTCTTAAAAGCTCCCCTCTGAGCATATGTTAAATAAAAAACTGTTATTTGCATAAAGAAGAAAGAAGCTTTGAGAGAGTTTAATTTGCTATAAGTCATGTACTAAGGGCACTTTGTTCTAGAGAGGGCTTCAGATAATTTTTTATTATGTTGAAATCTCATTATTCTAATCATTGGAAAAGACTAGAATCAGACTTGTTTCTTTTAATACTCATAAATGCAGAGATTGCTCACTGACTCCAGCTTTACCTTGTTACATCTGAGGTGGTAACATCCTAAGTTAAATAACTTTCATCTTCTCTCTTTCTGCTGTCCTGCAAGACCCACAGTGGTTTTGTCTGTGTTGGAGTACTTTATCATCCAGCTCACACTGAGGCTTTGAAACTCTGGTAGACAGCAGCTCCTTCCTGGGATAGTTGCCAGCCTGCTCTCAAGGTGGATCTTTTCCATCTCTATCTCACTCAAATGCTTTGAACCTCAGAACAAAACCTGAAGCACTGCCCTTCACCAGGACTTCTAAGCACATTTCTGGGGTGTCCCTCCTGAACATTTAACCTCTCAGTCTGCCTGGTTCCTGCGTCTTCTCCTACCCTGCAACAGCTTTAATGTTCCACCAAAAGTGCAGGCCTCTACTGCTGAACTCTTCAGGAACCATATAGTGTTCTTAGGGGGAAACCAAATCTTCTGCTTGAGTTGAAGGCAATTCAAGGGTTTTCTTCCAGGACCCAGAGAAGATCAGTAAATATATTAGTCAGGCCTCCCACCCAAATACAGAACTATGAATGTTGAACTCCCTTTACTCCCATCGAGAGCCTGTTGTCTCTCTCTTTCTCCTCTACAAATTGCTCTAAAGGCTAGGATTATCACCAGCATGGGTTTCATTTCCTTCTGAGCAATAGTGTTGCTGTCTCCTCAGACCTATTCCAGACCGAAACAGTGGTCCAGCTGCAAACCAGTGCCCTTTCAGCAGAGAGTCTTTGAATTGTAATGACAGGTCATTGTCCTGGGTGGGAGAGGAAGAGGGTGACTAGACCAGCATGGGAGGAAATCCATGCAGGCACTAGCGGTGCTTGGGGATGTGACAAACTTCACAAGCTGTATGGTCTGACAAACTGCCAGCCTGCAGCAGGGTCCATGCACTCACATTTTACACTTAAGGACACGGCACATGGAAACATTAAGCAACTGAGGCAGTGTCACCTGTGGCAGACCAGTGAACATACCTTGGGAGATGCAGGTCAGTGCCCTAAAGGCTAGATGGTCCTTCCTTGGACTGTGTTCAGACAAAAGTAACTCCTCCTGGTGCAGAGGTGGGAGCAGAGGTGGCTGGAGGGAGCACAGCTGTGTCAGTCAGGTTTGTGGTGCTGCTCTGCAGAAACCAAGTGCAACTGGGAGTTGAGAAGGAGATGGGATCAGCAGGGGCAATGCAAGGACAACAACAGAAGGAGAGAGATCCAGTGGGAGACACAGAGGAATAAAGGCAACAAAGGAGGTGAGGAAAGTCAGAAAGGAAACTGAAGAGGAAACAGACCTTACGCAAAGGGAAGGAGCTTGAAACAATCAGCCAAGGGACTTTTTAAGCCACCATCTTGTGGCTACCTATGCTGTGTGCTTAGTGTGGCTGAGTTTCCAGTTTGACAGGCCTCAGGACAGATGAACACAGAAGGCATGTCTGAGAACAGTGGGTTTTGCCTTTTCACAACCCATCAAATGGGAAGGAAGAATACCCCAACCTCTTGCTAACACCACTGTATGAATCTGAGAGCAAGGCAGGCACTGCACCACAGTGAGCCCAGGCATGCCTCACCATGCTCCACCAGGACTTCAGCACTGGTCCTACACTGCCTCACCACTGACTCCTCAGGCTTCAAATATACAGCACAGGATCCTCCACTCTCTTTCATCCCTCCTTTCTGTGCCTAACTGAAACAAGATACAATCTTGTGCTTGTGTAGTTTTATCTAAGGGTGCAGGTTTTTTTGCATGTAGAGCTTAACAGAAGGCCAGAAGAGACATCAGTGTCCCCTGCACTTACTCGCTTAGGTAGGTTTAACATCACACAACTAAATTCCCCTCCCCTCTGGATGATCTCTTTTCTGTTCCTACCTGTTGAAAGTTTGTTTCAATCCACTTCAGCAACCCTTCCAGGCAAGGCAGAGAGGATCAAGTAACAACGGTGTGACTCACTAGCAGAATTTAGCTCTACTGTGAGGAAAAAAACAGGCAGTTGGCCTCAGCAAAAGTGTGGCAGTGACAAGAAAATGTATGGATGCTATTTATTGCAAAAGACCATGCGACTGGACAGTCTTCAGTTTGCTTCCCATGACCAACAGATCCTTGGTGATCACTAAAAATGATGTTAAACAACAGCATGAGTCAGGACGCATCCTTTTTAAAAAAAAACTCAAAGACCACAAGAGCAAACCACACTGGGAGACGAGCAAACAAAAAAGAAAAAGGCTGTTCTGCAAGATTTCCTGTTTCATGATGCATGGGTAATTGGCCTATATTTGTGACCCTGTTTTTCTTTCAGGTTTGTAGCCGTACTGCAGAGATTCGAGCCTTTGGTACAAAGCCTGTGCTGTGAAGGAGTGGGAATGGTCAATGCTGGGTACAGAGTAAGTCTTGAATGAGGCATGTGGCTCTCTAACATCCACAAAACGAACCTTAAATGCTGTCCTTCAGCCAAGGGACAAAGGAAGACACAGAGACAAACAACCTCCTCTCTCAAGCACCTCCTTCTGAATTGCACCCAAATCTGAGCTGCTGGGTAGAGCCAAAGCCCACAGAAGGGGGGTGGGCGGGGGACGCTGCTGTCTGAGGTGGTGAACATGCTTAGGTGCAGGAAGGAGACCTCTGTGGTACTGCTCCTGCCGTTAACAAGGGAGAGGGGAGTAAGTGGCATTTGTGAAGCTGCCCCTAAAAATGGTGTGTTTCATAGGCAAAACAGCTCTTTACATGGTTTGCACTGCCAATAAGCTGTGTCTGCTTTGCACACTGCTAGAGCTGTTGGGTTACAGGTTTCTGTTACACAAAAAACAGTGAGCCACAGCTATATGTCTATATATTCTATATATGCTGCTACAGGCACGCAATTATTGATCTTTTCACAACAAACATATTTTCTAGCATGTCCCCTACATCACCAGGCCACAGCCAAAATCAAAGTCCACCTTCTCAATTTTCATTTACAAATGGGATTCTGCCTTTCTGCTTCAAAACCAGAGTTCTCCTCACAGCTCATCTCTAACCTGCTGTTATCTCCTCAGACTTCATAATTTTTTAACTCAAATTAATCCCCGCTCTAAACTTCTCAAGTCAGTATCCACTTAACTCTCAAGACCACGGCCACACGCCCCAGGGAAGGGAGCAGAGCTTCTGCCGGCCTTTCAGCAACGCAAGGGGAGTTTTCTGCACCAAGCCATGGCTCTCGTGTGCTGACTGCAGGCACACTTACCACTTCAATCAGTTTTTCATAACTTACTGTCTGCTACCACCCATTGCCTTCTCAGCTTTACTGTTCTTTAAGCAAGTTTCATGGATATGCACTTGATTTCTTTTTCTTTGTATAAACTGGATTACTTTGGGTTCTTTCAAAGTGGTACTTGTTATTCATTTCTGCGCATATTTTTGTGCACAAATTTTACCTCTCTGGACTCCTTTGCATCTTTCCACAGTTTAGTTTAATTCATGTGGATATTTACTGCAAAATAAGCATGCATGCAAGGAAACAGCACAAAAGAGCTACTGTGCATTAACAACACACTGGTTTATTCTACCTTGGCTTCTCAGGTTAGACGAGACCTATGGCCCTGATGCATTCATTTTTTTTACTTTTGCTTTCAACTCCTTCATATTAAGTACTATTGAATTAGCACACACACATTAAAACCAGAAACTAGAGGAAGATAAGGTATTCAGGATCTTCAATTTCTCTTTCATGGAAGAAGTCCATGAGAATTTGTAATATTTCTCAGATTTCTAATGTCAGCACCATCTCATATCTGTAACCACACCTTAAAGGTACCTGCAGTACAAAAATCTGCTCAAAATTCAGACTCTCGTAGGTTTAAGTTTCTGATTCAGGTGCCTAATTTAAAATTTCACTTCAGACTTAAATAACTTAGTCTACTGACTGAGTGTAACAGACGAACGCCACTTTGCAGCACTACACTTAACAATAGCTGGGGCAAGGCTTGCTTTGTTATGGCAGCAATTGTTACTTAAATCTACAATTTACTCCTTAAAGTATTTTTCTGAATATCCTATTTCCTTCATTAATGGGTGTTAAACTATGAAGTTTAAGTGTACATAATTGTAATCTCCAGGATTCCTTTGGTCTCTGAGAAATAAGACTAACATTTTGTAATTCCCTCTTGGCTTGCTTGGAATTTTTTTAACTACTTATCTTTCAGTTTTATTCATTTCAATAAAGAGAGCACAGCTCTTCTGCTTTGCAGTTGAAAGAAGATGAAGAAAACATCAGTCAAAATGTCAGTCATTTATTTGAGACACTTAGCACTATAAAGGTACCTTTTCTCACAAAGGTTTGCAGAGTAATTTTAGGTTAAAATCCAGCACTGTAAAACATTTCTTATGTAGGAAAATACCACATTGATTTTGAGATGTATGCTTCAAGATTTTGCCTAAATTAATCCCTAATTCACCCACAATCCAGAATAATTTCTACTGTTTTAAGCATCTTTACTCGTATTTAGAAATGGTTGGAATCAGTGCTCAGGGCAGAGACAGGACAGATAGACAGCACTGGTCAGGGGCGGGCAGAGCTGGCCAAGCTGCCAAGGAGCAACCGGTCAAGCAGCAACCTGTTAGCACACAACCTGTCCCTTCTTACAGAATCACAGAATGTTAGGAGCTGGAAGGGACCTTGAAAGAGCATCCAGTCCAACCCCCGTGCCAGAGCAGAATCACCTAGTCTAGGTCACACAGGAACGCGTCCAGGCGGGTTTTGAATGTCTCCAGAGAAGGAGACTCCACAACCTCTCTGGGCAGCCTGGTCCAGTGCTCTGTAACCCTTACAATAAGAAGGTTTTTCCTCATGTTCAGGTTGAACCTCCTATGCTCCAGCTTGCACCCATTTCCCCTTGTCCTGTCGTTGGCTGTCACTGAGAAGAACCTGGCTCCTTCCTCCTGACACTCGTCCTTTACAAATTTATAAACGTCAGTGAGGTCAAAGGTTTTATCCCCTTTTCCCCTCTGTTCTCCCAAACCATTGTGATCCCTCCCTTGTCCCCCTTTTGGTCCTAGGCCAAAATACCCCATAGCAGAACTTCTACACTCCCTTTGTGGTCCTCACCACCATCAGTCCAGGCCTTTGTAGGTCACTTAGCCCATGAGGTGACCTGGGGGACCCTGGGCTGGTTTCTCTCCTGGGACAGTCCAGGGAATAGACAGGGCAGAGGCCTTCAGGGATTCCAGTTGGGAATCAGCCCCCTCTGCCCTTGCTGCTCTGTGCTCATATAGGTGAGCCTTAATCCCATAACCTAACACAAACCTATGTAAAAGTAGGTGGACCGCAGCATTCCCTCTCCATGTAGAGAGTTTCCCAGCCACATTTCACCTCCTGGGAGTGCTGCGCTCCTTGAGCAGGAGATTTGGTGGGGTTGCAGGACACTTTTGAGGGGCTTGTTGGTCTGTGTGGCTGTCATGCGCTGAGCCTTACAGCCTCAGGAAAGGAGCTGCAGGATGCAAGTAGCCCCTGGTAGTGGCAGCTGGACCTGCAGGAGTTACCTTGTTCCTCTGTCCTCCTTTCCATTTGTGGAGATGAGCTTTTAATCACATTAACCCAACACAAAATACCAGAATTATATATCTAAAACATCATGTGAACATCAGTTTAAAAGTGATTCTGCCATGATCAGATAAGCCAAAAATGTAACTGGAAACACTGCTCCGCCACATGCCTTATCTTTCCCAATAGTGCACCTTGCAGCATGCTCTGAAAGGCATCTGTCAGCCAAGTTCTCATCATGAGCATGAGGTGGAAGATTTTCCCATTTTGAAGCATAAAAAGCTGAAGCACCTTTCTTGCTATGAAAATGCATGCGATGCTTTTACAGGGGAACTGTGAGAATGACCTGATTTTAGCACCTTATAACTATTGTGGTTTCCCCATACCATAAAGCAATTGAAACAAAACAATTAAAACTGCTAAGAAACTGAAAAACAACTTCTAGAAACCTTATGAGTTGTTTTTAAACCTAGATAGAACCAAGCGTTAGGATCAGCTGCAGTTATAGGTACAGCACAAAATCCAATGATGTTCTAAGCTCACGTTTTCTAAGAGATTCCTTCAAGGACATAAGGTTTAAAACCTTACAGCAGAGTTGATGTTAAGCTACTGTATTTGCAAACGCTGGCCTGTCTCTGTAGCAAAGTTTGCATGTACACGAACATCTGCATCACTAGCAAAACTATCTCTACGTGCAAACAAGGTAGTTTGCATGCACAGAGACAACCAGACTGTGTCTGTCCATCTCCATAAGAACTAATCTTCCATATAAAGGTCCATTTCAGCAGAAACATGGAATAAATTAGGTTGAAAGGGCTCTCTGGGGTTCCAGCCTCCGGCTCAATGCAGACCTAACTTGAAAGCTGTATCAGGTTGCTCTGGGTCTATCCATTTGAGTTTTGAAAATTTCCAAGGATGGAGAATTCCCAACCTCTCTGGGCGCCTGCTCTAGTCCTGGACCATTCTCCTGGTGATTTTTTTATAAATACCAAGTACGCAGTTGGAATTTCTTTCGATGCTATTTGACTGTTGTCCTTTTACTGGGTACTTCTAGGAAGAGTCCAGGTCTGTTTTTCGTACAGCCTCGGGTAAGCATGGAAGACCACAGCTTAACCACCCACGTGTACCTTCTCTTCTCCAGGCAGACCAGCTTCAGTGCTTCATAGGTCACTATGAAGTGACCTATTGCTCCAGACCCATCACCATCCTCTGGCCTCTCTACTGGACTCTATTTTGTTGGTATCTCTTATACCAGGGGAGCCCAAACTGAACATGATACTCCAGGTATTGTCTCACAGGGAAGGGGATAAAGAGGAAAGAAGCACTTCCTCAGCCTGTTGGCTACGTGAGCATAGTCACCAGTCTGACTCAACTCTTCAAAGCTTTCACCTTTCAGAGCTGCATCCCCTCCCTTTTCTGTAAAGCTGCTTTTTACCCAGCCCATCTGTCCACAATTTGGCTACATAGATGCTTTGGGAGACATAGGCTAAAGCCAAAGAAAATGACATAAAATGACATCCACTATTAACCTCAGAGCTAATCATCTCATGACAGAAGGTGATCGCATTGGTCAGGCACAATTTGCTCTTTGTAAACCTATGCTGGCTGTTCTTAGTCGCCTTATTTTCTTTCATGTACCTAGAAACGGCTGTCAAGAGGACTTGTATCAAATGCCCTAGGGACTGAGGTGAGGCTGACTGCTCCATAGCTTGTTGGAACCTTTTTCTCACCTTTTTAAAAGCCAGAAATAACATTTTCCTCTTTCAAGTCATCAGGAATGTCCCTTGATCACCACAACCTTTAAAAGAAGTCTGAGAGCAGACCTTGCCAGTAAAGACAGAGGTGAAGAAGAAACAGGACCACAGTTTTTTTTCATTACCTTCATCGCTAGGTCACCCTCTCCATTCAGCAACAGGCACACCTTTTCTTTCATCTTTTACTGATGTCCTGCTTGCAGAAACCCTTCTTACTACCTTCACATCCCTTGCTAGTTTCAGCTCCAGAAAAGCTTTGATGTGCCTGTACCATTCTTGTATGTCTGTGCAGTTCCATAGTACATCTTCACTTGTAGCCCATCTTCGCTTCCTCCTTCCACACAATGTTTTGCAATTGAGCTCACTCAGGAGATTCTCAATCAGCCAGTCTGTCCTCCTGCTCTACCTATGTATTGTTTTGCATAGCAGAAGGCATCCTTTTGAAAGGCAACCAGCTCTAGCCCCCATACCTCTCAGGGCAGCCTCCTATGGGCTCCTGCCAAACAGAACCTCGAGCAAGATGGATTTGACTTCCCTGAAGTCCAAAACTATTACTCTATTACCTGTCTTCCTCTCTGTTCTCAGGATTTTCAACTCTGTCATCTTATAGTCACTGTAGCCAAGGTTGCCATTGCCTATTGCATCTGGGAGCTTATTCCTGGGTAGCAGACCTAGAGCATTCCCCCACATCCTGCCTAGCACCCAAGTAAAAGATGGTCCCTGACACACTCCTGGCTTGTTTGTGTTCTGCCATGTTGCTCTTGCGAATTGGAGGTGATTGAAACTCCTCATGAAAACCAGTGTGCAATGAGGAGACAAATTGTTTAAGGAAGGCTTCATTCTTTTTTCTTGATCAAGTGGTCTGTTGCAAATGCCTACCACAATATCGGCCTCCTCTTTAGCCATGATGACAAACTCTTGGTAGGCCTGTCATCAGGGCTTTTTCTACTCCACTTAAGCTTTGCACATTCAGACTACTCCTTTGTGGGCCTCCCTCCTCCCTCCATTTTTCTTCCCTGCCTGCCTGCTAAGCTTGTGTCCATCCCCTGTAGCACGCCAGTCATGCAAGCTATTCCATCCTGTTCCTGTCATCCCAGCGATGTCACAGCATTGCGACTGCACAGACTTCCTCTTCTTTATTCTGTTGCACATTTGTTTGTGGAAAAGGACCTCAGATGATCCCAGTCATCCCAATTTCTTGCAGCAACAGATGTCCCTTTCTCAGATTCTCCTATGTGCACTCCCTACAACTCCCATGAACCTGCAGGCTTTGGTCTCCACAGCCAACAAACCTAGTTTAAACTCTTCACAGGGTTAGCAACCCTGTCAGCAAAGACAGCTCTGAGAAGTTCCAGGCACTCCCTGCAGCCTGTATCTGGACAACCACATCCTCTGATTTCTCCAGTACACTGCAGTAGCCGCTCTGGCGAGTGCTAAGGACTGCATCTGGTGGCTTGTCACCATCATCACTCTGTCCTCAAGCACCATCTACAGCCTTACTGTTCACCCTCTTCCACTAACTCCTTCCTGTTCACACAAGCTGGTCACCGTGGTCCTTAGTAGCTAAGAAGGAAGATGAACACAAGCCAGCGCTGCCCTCCCATGCTCAGCAGGCAGCTTCTCAGCTCCATTTCTCTCACCTTATGAATGCCAGCTGCTCCCCCCCACACCGCATGCTGGCTAGGAGACAGAAGCCTGACATGCACCTGCTTCATCCCCATTATATTTCCTGCTCAGTGTGCAACTCCTCACACTGCTTTCTGTTCTCAGCTGTAGCTCATTCAGCTCATAAACATCAGGTCTGCAATTTTTCTCCTGCACTGTGCTTTACAAAGCTTTTCTGAGGAGCTTACAAAGCATTCTGTTCCCCTAGGCTGAATGACACAGTTAGACAAAAACCTCAGCACTAAAAGCAAACATTCAGTTCATTGAACAAAGCAAGCATTTCCCAAAATAATCTTTTAATTTTATGTTCAACTTTGACATAATCTCTCTGCCGTTCTTGACTACTCCTGTACCAAGATAATGCTTGAAGACTGAACCAGTAAGAGAATAATGTTCCATCCTCCTCTTCCTGTACTTAAAGGCTCACTATTCATTTATTGACCATTTTTCCCTAAAAGGTACAATGGACTTAGCTGACTGAGGCAACTCATTACAACGCTTAGGAGAGAATACTTTGTGGTACTTCTTTGAACACTGAGGTACATACTTATATTTTGCCCTCTGAAATTTTAGAAAGAGTAAATGATTTGGAAAAAGCTACACAAGTTTAGAACTGTGACTGACTTTAAAGATATTATGGAGACATTGTAAAGAAGTGATGCACTGTACATGCAAAGACAGCTAAATGTATTTTTCGCATTATCCCATATAGATATAAAAAAAAATAATCACAGCCGCAACAAATTTTAGTGCCCCAACAGCCCCAAACCAGAAACTGTATGCTAGAGGTCACTGGGCTTTGGGGCTCCTTTTTTTGGCGTCTCATTTTCATCAGGGGAATGCAGTACTGTACATACACAAAGGAACTGACACTTTTTGATGTTCATTGCAGTTCTGCCAGAGGTTCAGTCCTTCAGTAACTCAATGACCTTACACAATCTAGTTCCTTTTTTTGTAGACATCAAGACAGTCCTGTTGCAAGTTAAGTTTTTGAAATACTGCATTCACTATAGCTAATATATAGAGGATTTAGCTTCAGGATGAAGATCACTTACAAATGTACCAAAAGTGCATCGCTTATGATTCAGTTCAACTTCTCTCTTGACTATACCTTACAAGGAAAATACAAAACCAAAGAGACCTACCAATAAGGATGCATCTGGCATTTCCTCAAATGAACATGAAGCATGGTACTCACCTTGCCGAGATTTAATT
>NW_010160344.1:0-10017 GCF_000695765.1 Mesitornis unicolor | reverse complement strand
GACAATGCTAAAACTAGAAGTTCGTTAGTTTTTACCTACAACTCAAGTATCCACAGATGCATTCTTTCTTGAGGAGAAGGCCGAGCTCTCTAGAAAGTATTAAATCAGTGCTAAAAAGCAAAGAAGGAAGTAAAACTCTTCTTCATCGCTGTCACCCAACCACCCTGTCAGTAACAGAAGTGTTTTACATTGTCCCAATAGCTAGATATATTGTCTAAATAAGGACTGTGTTGACAAAACAGTCCAAAGGTCAAAATAATTTTACTACAGTTGAGGAAGACATCACCTATGCAGAAATACTCGATCAGATGTGGTGTGGTTTCTCACTTCACTTAAAAGAAAAAAAAAAGAAAAAAAAAGTAAAAAAAAGGAAAAAAAAAGAGTGGAATACGGTAACTTCATTACAAAAAAAATAAAAAGAGATAGGTATCATCTTTATAATCCATCCTCATTACCACAGCCATATTAATGCCATGGAACTCCTTAGTCCTTAATTTTTTACTTCTGGAAATCACAGAATTTGTTAAGCAAATTACAGTCTGAGTGTTTAACAAAAAAGCCTATTTCTAACCAGATCTAGCTGGTACAGAACTGCACAGAGCAGTCATAAGTGCCCCCCCCCCAGATACTTCCTGCTCTGTTCACAGAGCTGTGTGGGAAAAGGCAGAACCAATAGAGAGGAACATGCAGACAAGACTACTCCCATCTTCTAAGACAGGGCTCTAGTGGTTAGTTCTAAGAGCCAGATGAGGTTGGCTATTCAGCTGCGTATGGTCCTTTAGGGAGAAGACTAATGTAAAATACCAAACAATATGGTTTGAAAGGTACAGCAAAACAAGCATTCAAGGGAGCTTAGCTTGTCAGTCATGTGTAAGTAACACTAACAATGATAAGACAAAATTTTGCCACTCAAGACAGGTTTTTTCCCCTGTGTTGAATCATAAGACATTTGACAACTCAGACCAATACCCAGTATACCTATTCAGTCTGGTCTTAATCAGACTTCAGGATTCACCATGAGGAATTGCAAGATCCTTTGGGCATAGAAGAAACCTGAGCACGCACACATCCCCAGCTGCGGATTGGACTAACTCTGAAAAAAACCACTTTTCAAGAAACCCCCAAAAACACACAGGGCTTCCTGAATTTCCTAAATGTTATTTTTTGATTCAAGAAGTCTCAGAAATATGATTTAGCCAGTACAATAGCTTTATTCTACAATTTAGCCTATTACATACGATTCAGCAAAAGCCCACAGGAAGAAAGGCATGGAGACTTACCACTTTTTGAAATTTCCTTAAATAAGAGCCAAAGTACCTTGGGGGTTAATTTGAGACCTTGTAAGAGAACACTTGGCTGTTAACAAAAGTCATGTTAACACTTGAAATATCTAATTAGTTCTTTATTAAAAGGCCACACTGTCAAATGCAATTAGAAATAATTTAATAAAGTTTTCTCTTCTTCTGGTATGACAAATTGCCACATATCCTACAGCTAACAGGTAACAGAACATCATGTTTTCCCAACACATGTAAAAAAAGCAAATAATGCTGTCTCCTCATTATTCCATACACCTTAAAAATTAATGCAAGAAATCAATTGTTCCCAGGTTTTCAAGTGGAATTTTATTTCCTTCAGACATGCTGTTGCTCTTAAAAATAAAAAAAAAAAATAAAAAAAAAAGGAGCCCAAATGAAACTTTTTGTACATGGTATCTCGAGGCACAGGTTTCCCTAAACTTAAAGGAATTCTTACACAGGATTTATCACATGTCACAATATTGTTGCTATTTTAATCCTATGGCACATTGATTTTTTGGGGTTAAAAAATTCTCCTCTGTGTTCAACTGCTACAATATGGCACAAAGTTAGAAGTTAACACCATGACAAAATATTCTGATGCTTTTTTGCTGGCTATTTTGGGGTGCACATAAATAAAAGGCACAGTTCTTCTCTCTCCTCAAATAATTTCTGTACTGTACAAGCCTAACTTCCCAGCACTGCTCCATGCCCGCTGGCCCAGTGCAAAGAAAGATTTAAGTTAGCATCCAATGCCAGTAGCAGCTCTATAAGCTTAACCAATGGCTTTAGTTTAGCATGCTACTTCCACTGTGGTGACCATTGATGAAAAGTCAACAGTGTTCCTGAAAAAAATTAAAGCCTAAAAAAAATAATAAAACAATTTAAGTTATTTATATTCACTCACATGTGTATTTTCCAAAAGTGTTCACAATGTTTAGAAAGTGCATGTTTTGAAGTTTTGTTTCAGTATTACAAATGTCCATGACCTATATATAACATAGCAGCGCCATGTACAACAGTATCGTTAAAGAACTGTCAACATTTCCATAAGTGACCCTGTTTTGCAAGAGGATGATGAGAATACAAGAATTTGCTCTTAGTCAGAACTCAGCATCTGTAATGTCTTCAGTATGGTATTTCTAAGTATTTGAATTTAATTCTGTACAGCAGTCAGAATCGGCAAAACAGAAGGTTAGTGCTTTTGCTTTCTGGCGCTCATTTTTATGTAACAAGGATTTTCAAGAATGAAAGTGAGCTTACAGCACGTGAGGAGCCCTCAATAATAAAAGCTCCACAGACTATTAACACGCTGTTAAAAATGTAACAAAACCCAGTAAGATTTAGCTCATGATTTATGGATCGTTACAAAATTACTTTTTGTGATATAACAACAGATTACACAGATGAAGTTATAATATATAAAAACAGCTTGGGTCTTAACACCAATAGTCTGACAAACATATTTAAACAAGAATATTCGGAGTTAAGACTAGTGCTATATTTAGCTCCTAAATTTAGCTATATTTAGATCTGAGAGTTTAGACACTCAACTTGATATGCCTTTAAGAAAAAAATTCAACTTTCAGAAGAGTCTGAAAAAAGTCTGAGAAACAGCAGTTTCAAGTAAGTCTGGAGCAATTAGGTATTGTGGCTAGAGTAACCATAAATATGTATTACATGCTGACTTGACAAAACTGTGTTAAATTGAGTGTGAGTTGAACCACTACCTATGACGGTTCTTGCTTTGGTTATCTTTAAAAAAAATTAAAATAAAAAAATCAGACTGTTAGAATAACAGTGCAAGTTCATTATAAAGCCACATGCCTCTCTGCAGATGTTTTCTTATTGACTGGTTTTTATTATGCCCACTGCCAGCAGTGGACATTCTGCTTGGAAAATCCACCTTCTGCTGTGAAAGGTTTGGCTGAACCAAATGAAGAAAATTCTGATATCAGACTCAAATGGGAACAAGTTATTTCCTTTAGTTCTTGTTAAGAGTATTTAAAAGCCTTCTCCACCTACAGTCTTTCTGAAACACAAGGCACAAATAGGGAGTGGACATTCCAGCAAAGAGTGATTGTCTGAAATGAACAGTCCACAGCAGTCTTCCAGTCCAGCACAATGAAACATTTTTACTGTCCAGTTCTATGCCACGTCTTCTAGATAGTCTGCACCATCACTTAACTGAGAAATGGTAAGGTCTTGTGTGATGCCTTCAAGCTAGAAAATAAATAAAATTATAAACTCAGAAATCACAGAAACAGGAAGCATTATTTCTTGTAGTCCTTCATATAGCATCCCACCCTTTTGGCCTCCCACTCTCTCAGTGAGATTTCAACTTCTTTAGGAGGTGCTCGGACAGATTTTGAGACATAGAGGTAAGATATTCCTACGCTTGATACTAAACCAGTCTCAAATACATTTTTCATGTCTAGAACCAGACAGTGAATTGTGCTACCAAACAACTGTTGTGGAGTTTTTGTTTTGCTTTGATTTTTTTAAGCAGTAGTGTTTCTAACTTGGCAGGAACACTAGGTATAAAAATACAGAACATAACAGATGATACAACCTTAATGTGTATTCTAGGAACCTATGATAATGGCACATTCCTTCACAGAAGTTTTTTTAAGAAGTCAAGACAAGATCAGAAGAACAATAAAAAAAAGAACAATAATTTTAAGAGAATCGTACTTTATCACTGGTATTCCACTCTTCTGTTTCCACAGAAATTTCATCTATTTCTTCACCAATACTTATATCACTTTTTTCTGAGCGATGACTAGTACTAAAGAGAAAGAAAACCATAGAAGTAGAAATAAGACTTTTTTTTCTAACATCAAGATATTACATTCACTTTTACTTTATACCTGACATTCAATTTGGATATCTTAGCAAGTTAAATATGAAGTTACTTAAAAACCCATAACAACTAAAGGCTTTCTACCCACATGAGGCCATAATAGACACTGATAAATATTTAGGCCTCAATCCTGCAGTTTACACCAATACCTTCACATCACAAGGATGAAGCTGCTAAATATTTATTACTGACTATCCATGACAGTTTATTTTTTAGTTGAAAATTTCAGCATACACCATATTCATAGTCTAACGTAATTAAAGTGGTAAAACACTGTTAAGTTCATGGCTCAGGGAAAAAACAAACAAACAAACCTTCCACAAAAAAGCAACACACTGTCATCTTAAATTTAGCACCAAGTTTTAAGGAACTCATTACTCCCTACACAAAAGGGATCTGGAGTTTTTGGTTTTGGGTTTTTTTTTGTTTGTTTTGGGTTTGTTTTTTTTTTTAAATTAGTAATCATATGTATTAAAACAGCAAATGGAAGTTTAAAGGAATTCAGAGATACTGACAGACTTCACCAATAGTGACTAACTGAAATATTACGAAATAATTCAAATATGCCAGGCAATATGCTCATAATGCATTAAAAATAGTACACTACTGCAATGTCATTCTTCTCTTACCTGTTGAAGTCATCACCATACTCATCATCATCTCCATTTCCTAAATAATTTTTAAAAGGTATTAATCAAACAAGATTTCTCTTTAGGAAATGCAAAAAATAATCTATTTCTGAACCAAAATACTTAAATGGGAGTAGATTAAATTATTCATGGAGATTAGGAGGAGAAACTGAGTTTGTTTGCCATTAATTAATCTCAATCTCCTTTACAAAAACTGTTTTGAAAATGAACATTCATTTTCAGGATGTTCACCACATTGCTGAAGACAAAATTTAATTATCTGGCAGCTCTATTTTGAGAGAGCTGATACTTCTTATATCACAATCTTTGTATTGCTCCTAAAGCTTACAAGGCAACTTTCAAAGGTATGGAGGGCAAGTAAATATGCCACTGAAAACCAGTAAGACTTGTCTGGCTTTTTCTGCAAATACAAACCTCCTCTTCTCTTACAAGCCCAGACAACAAAATTTATCACTTGATATTAACAAATATATGTACAGAATTAATCTAATTTTTGTTGCATGTGTGAAATACTCATCCACATACAAGACACCAGTTTTTACTTTTCTATATTCCATTAGACCAGGTCTTGCTCTTAATTCCAGTAAGTTTCACAGTGGTGTTAAACAGAGTGACAGAAGTAAAATCTGAAGGTTTCCCAGCTCTCTGTGGCAGGTTAGTGTAGACATCAAAGTTAAAGCATGTGAGCCTCCTTAGGAGGCTATTGTAAAGCTATGCTTTTTTCTTACTAAGGTCCTTTTAAGGCTACTGTAAGCTGGGCCAGAACTTAGTTTAAAAAAATATCAGAGCTTACTCTTGTTTAGCAGTTACTTGCCTAATTCTAGCGATCCCAGTTTTGCATTCACCAACCTCAGGTCTTTCAAAACAGAGTTTCTATTCAAATCTATAACAAACCAAAAGCATTTATATCAGAAATTTGACTTGTGACTCTTTAGTAAGATCGCACTTAAACATACTCATCAGTCATTTATAATGAGCCTTCTTTTCACAGAATCATAGAACTGTTTGGGTTAGAAAGCACCTTTAAAGGTCATCAAGTCCAAACCCCCTGCAGGGACACCTTCAACAGAGTCCTGTCCAACCTGACCTTGAATTTTTGCAGTGAAGAGGGATCTACTACCTCTGGGCAACCTGTTCCAGTGACTCACTATTCTCACAGTAAAGAATTTCTTCCTAATATCTAATCTAAAAATTTACCCTCTTTCAGTTTAAAACCATTAGCTCTCATCCTATTACTACTGGCCTTTGTAAAAAGTCCCTCTCCAGCTTTCCTGTAAAACCGCTTCAGGTACTGGAAGGCTGCTATAAGGTCTCTCTGGAGCCTTCTCTCCTCCTGGCTGAACAACCCCAACTCCCTCAGCCTGGCCCCATAGGGAAGGTGCTCTAGTGCTCTGATCATCTTTGTGGCCATCCTCTAGACCTGCTCCAACAGCTCAATGTCCTTCTTACACCAGGGGACCCAGAGCTGGATGCAGTATTCCAGCTGAGGTCTCACCAGAGTAGAGGGGCAGAATCACTCCCCTCAACCTGCTGGCCATGCTTCTTTTGATGCAGACCAGGATACAGTTGGCCTTCTGGACTGTGATCGTACATTGCTGGCTCATGTCCAGCTTTTCATCCACCAGTACTCCCAAGTCCTTCTCCACAGGGCTACTCTTGATCCCTTCATCCCTCAGCCTGTATTGACACTGTGGGTTGCCTTGACCAAGGTACAATAACCTTATATAACTTTTTAGTATAGTATGATACTATTGTATCCAATTTTTAGATCTGAACTCTGCTAACATTTAAAAACATGAGTAGCAAACAGTGATGATCTCCCAGTATTCAGGATCAAGTTTCACAACATAAAACCAAATATCCCTAGAGAACTTGTGCAAATAATGTAAAATAACAATTAAAAAAAGTTAATTTCAGTTAAAAACTGAGCAGTAGAAATTTATACTCCTGAAAACTGCTTTATAAACACACACACACACACACACAAACACACACGGAGTCTAGTTAAGTATTTCATGCTCCAAAACATAAGATGCCCCAGTCATAGCATAATAGATCAAAACCAGTATGCAATCACTCAGTGGAAAAAAAGTATTACTACGAAGCACATTACAACCAGAAGGGGGCCACATAAAGCCTACTTAATCACATTTGCATCTGAACATACAGCTCATTCATTACATTACGGGAAACTTCTACATTCATCAAAACACAAAAACACGTGAAAACTTACTATCAGACTCCTTTAGCGAAGGTGCACCAGTCAGGGAGCCTAACCCACTTTTTAGAGGTGGTGCATCAGAAAGGGATGCTAGACCTCTGGTTTTATTAGCTTCAGTTTTCCTAAAACAAACCAAATAATTATGTAGTCCACAGAACTGTAAAATGTGCATAGTGACATTCTTTTATATTATTCACTAAATTGTCATAAAACTAGAACAGCAACTATTACAGCAAAAAGAGCAAGGGGAAAGGACTATTCATACTGCATTCTCAAAAACAGTAGGCAGTTTACTAGCACAAGTGTCAAGCAAGACATTCAGTAAGAAAGCCACTCTCACCTATGCAAAGACTTCTGCCTGCCTTCTCTCACAAACAGAGCTCCTGCACCTTCATCAGCATCGTTATTTTTATCATGGGGCCTTTCATTATCCCCACATGTAAATGCAGCCAAAAGAAGAAAGATTCAGATATAAATCAATATTTAGTTTGTTTTACAACTAGAAGATATAATGTTTGATGAAACTATTAATCCCAAGAGCATTCAGTTCACAGAATGAAAACCTCTCAGTTACAGCAAGACAGATCTAATCATCATGTGTTAAAGTTCACTGGGCTACTACCTACTTCATTAATATAAAGTGTTGAGTCCAAATACAACTTGCAAGTAAAGGATGAAGAAACACTATTAAAAAGAGATCAAGATTTTCACATTTAGTATTACCAGAACTGTTTGTTACTGTGATTCCATCCCTATTAGCAATGGACAACATTTGACTCATTCACTGTATCTGTATCACTAAAATACCATGTATACATAGTAAAACATCTCAGAATTTTGAACAATAGGTCTGAAACCTAGCGGCAATGAGAGCTTGGATCGTCTCTTACTCTGTCCTTAGTAACTGCTTGCTCCCTTCATCTTGAAAAGATACAGATAGGGACATCTTTACAAATAAATGAGGTGGCATTATGGCTTGGGAGGCACCAATCTGAATTTAGGGCTTGGTTGAGGCCTGTTGAGACCACAGGGGTTAAAAACAATGTAAACTTTTGTATTTTTAGTTTGAGTTAAATGCACCTGTTTTTTAATAGGTTTATGAATGTTAGTTCTTCCACCCTGGATAGCATAAGGTTGGAGGTAATTATCCATGTAATGTATGTAATGGGGAGGGAGTAACATATTAAGGAGAAATAGGTACTGGATGGTCTGGAAAGTCTGTACCCTCTGATTACTTTAGCCAATGGGGAAAAGAGGAGGGTCACATGCAGTCGGGCAGCTAGGATAAAAGGGGGCTGCACCCAGTGGTTATTTTGAGAGGCTCCACTGAGGAATGCCATCTGGTGGACTCTCCCTTCATTCAAGTAAAGTTTTGTTTTGTTTTGATTTTTTTTGGTTGGTTTGTTTTGGGGTTCGTTTTGTTTGGGTTTTTTTGACTCCTCTGTCTCCTTTTGTGAACATTCACCTCTGTCAGCAGGATTTGCTCTATTGCACCCCTCTTACAGGAACTGGGAAAGCTCCCACAAGGAATTTAGCTTTTCATAAAACAAGCAATGCTGGCACCTCTACTACTTACTCGTCTCTTGGGACTCAGGCACACCAGCACAACGTACCACAAAGGGATTTCACTTGAAGAATAATGTTCTTTGTTCTCCTCAGGAGGAGGTGCCAGGTGGGTAGAAGCAAAAGACTCAGCAGAGACAGCTCAGTTACAACTAAGTTGCTAACTCATTTATTATTAATATTCTCAGAAAACCTTACTATGGAACATTACTGTAATATCTACATCACAATAACATTTTGAGGTACAAATTACTACTTGGTGGACTGTGACTCTACTGCAGACACATAATTTGTAAATAATTTTCTTCTCCAAGTTTTTCTACCAGGAAAAGAATCCTTATCTTACTGGATAATTAAGAATATTTTTCTTGGATAGTCTTTTCAAAGAAGTCCAGTTTACCTAATTTCAAAGTGAATTTCCTTTCTTACTGTTTGAGTGTTTTCATATCACAAGAAATCGGTAAATATTGTTATTATCCAGAAGTTTTTTTCCAGCCTTTTCTACTTTTCCCAATTTATCATTTAAACCTGTTTTATGGCAACACAAACACCTGCTATGATGGTCAGACTTTGGTTAAAGGCAAATTAAATTAGCTCTTGAGTAAGGAGAAGTGCACTCCACACACAAAAGGTGCTGCAACGTGAAGAGAAAACTCTCAGCCGTGAAGAAATTTTTCTTATCCTCAGTTTATGGAAACAGTTTACACATTCACTGTATTTTTTTGTACTCCTTACAAAGCCATACAGATATCTAAAGCACCATCTCTGTCATTGGCCACTTCCTTTAGTACTGATCACCACTGCCAAGAAGAAACACTGTGCCTCATTTGTGCTCATTCCACTAAAGAATGGGGGATTATATAGTCTAACTGATGCACCTTAAAGTGGTACAGGTTTTTCCACTCATGGTACAGCCAAGAGATTCCAGATGACAATGTGCATTTCAAAGAAGAAAATCATAAAATCATAGAAATGCATATTTCAGAATGTTTCAGAACATATCTAAACACTAATATTTACAAAATGCAAACAATAAAACATCAGCTAGCTCTCAAAGGTCTGCAAGCATACCAAGTACAAAAGAAACCTGTATTAAATATAATATCCCCATTACTTACCAACCGTAAGTTCTTTCTGGTTTGGGTATAGGATCATCAAAAAAAGAATCCTCCTCTACATCATCTTCATCCACACCTGGATCGCTTTTTTCTTTGGTATTTAAGTCTTTGTTTTCTAGTTGAGGATCTAGTTTTGTTTCATTAGGCAGAAAATCAATGCTTCTTTTGCTGGCTTCCCCTGATGAGATACTTGTATGACTTTGAGTGGTTTCAGTAGCCTTGAAAGATAAAGAAAAAAGCCCTTACTGAAAGGCTTATGATACTCTAAGTTGTGTGACGACACCAAGCTGGGAGGAGTGGCTGA
>NW_010160343.1:2421-31996 GCF_000695765.1 Mesitornis unicolor | reverse complement strand
CCCTCCCCCCAACCCCCTCCTCTAGAGCAAAAGGAGATCATGGCCCAATTCTGCCCTAAATTCTCTGTTTTCTTGTGTTTCAGCCTTTTAGAAATGAATAGAAAAGGGCCCAAGTGCATTGCATTTCAGTGTGTTTGAAACTTGCTTTACAAATGTATTTGTTGAGAGAATTTATCAGAGAAAATTAAATCTTTTGTTTTTTAATGGAGAAGGGTAGCTACTTTTTGTACTTTGAAGGGGTTTGTAAACCTCTACATCTGCTTCTAAGGGAAAGCTTCTCCTCTGTTAATTTGGGTGAATCCTGAATGGGACTGAAATGGGGCTGAGGCCCATTAGTGTTAGTTGTTTTTCATAATTCGTTTCTTCTTTTAAGGTCTTAAAAGCTTTCACACAGAAATCTGAACTAAACCTCCAGTCGACTGCCTTCCCCTCAGCAGACACATAGGAAATCTGAGGATATTGATTGAATAAGCCACCCAAATACATGCCTTGGAATTCACTTTTTACTCCTATTTGAAAGAGCAAACAATCACATGCCTGCAATAATGTAAATTTTACTTTCATTATGACCACACTCCCACAAACTAATTATATTGCAGACACAAAGCCTGTCAACTTTCCTGCACCATGGTGATAAAGGAACCTGCTGGGTAAAATAGCCACCACTTGTGTTATTTCAGGAAATATCTAGCCAACTGTGCAATAGAGTTCTTGTTTTTGTATTGAGATAAAGAAACAAAACAGAAAAATTCTAGTAGATTTATAGTAAACGTAAGTGACTATAATGATCAATATGATTGGACAACATAGTTCAAAATTAATCATAGTCTTTGTTTAAGGAACCTGTCTGGTTTTGCCTTGCATGTTCTTTTTCATATTTATTGAGAATACTGACTGAAATTGAGACCCTTTCCACTAGGATTTAAGGTAGCATGTTTTCCTTGGCAGCCAGGGTGTACTGGAGCTATTCCAGAGGAGTGGTGCAAAAGCAGCTTAATTTCCTCCAAACTATTTGTTACTACTCAAGTCCTAGAGGTTATCACCCTAACAAGCTTAACCAGCTGTCTGAGAAGAAAAAAACATTCAATCAGTCCATCTGCCCTTCATTGCTAGTGCAGTCAACTTAGTTTTGAGATCTGTTTTAACAAATTAATCTGTTTGGGTTTTTTTTCCTCTTTTTTTTGGTTAAGCAAGTGAGAGGACTCACAGATTTGGATTTGCCTGCTGAATGTGAAGATGGCAACTTGCAGCAGAGAGGTGATGAAGAGCCAAACAAGCCAGGGGTGAAGGCAGCATCTTTCACTGCATGGCCCTTTTCATAATACGTTTCTGGGTGGAACATAAAGGCGCTTCCAGAGGTAGGTTTAGAGGCCCAGCTGACAGGTGCTAACTTGTTTAGCTGCTGTGCGTTGATTGCATTTGATTGTGTGCCCATAACCTGAGCAGATTCCAGAAAGAAGTCATATTCTACTTATGGCAAGTTCCTTATGCAATACCTCATGCTTTTGGTGGGTAGCTTGGCCTTGGTCCAGTACTCAGGGGAAGAAGTGAACTCAAGTGAGTGTGAAGACAGTTTTGAGGGGAGCTGGTGATTTCTTGCCTGACCTGGGCCATTTGACAGGACATAATGTTGTTTTATTTGCTTTTAGTGTTGAGCTGGGATTTGGAGGTGTTCACTCCCCAAGGTATAGCATTATAGCTTCTGTCTCACTCTACTCCTGGACATGGGGCTGAGGAGCTGCAGAAAAGTCTTGGTGTATTGTCTGAAATGGGTGGAATAGCAGTGCTGTGAGGAAAGGCTGAGAGATGAGAGTGGATGGGAAGGAAGGGGTGATGAACTTTTATTTAACAGCCCCCAGTAAATGAACACCAGATGCTTAGGAGGATGTCCTTTCAACTCAAGAAGCAGCTGATGTGAATCACCCTTTCTGAACAACTTTCACATCTCAGGTTACTAAACATCACATCATTCTGATTCAGTTTGGCAGCACTAAGCATGATATAATATCAGGGAGGTCAAACTTAGCTTTGATTGTTTAACATTTAACCATTGTTGATAGTTTTAAGTCTTCTCCAGATTTCATCATGCTGCTGATAACCTGATGTCCAATAAATTCAGCTTCATGAAGGCTTTATTGGTAGACTGAGAGTCCAAACGCACCTGGGTATCTCACTTAGTAAAATCAATAGGAACTGGTGTTTTAGTACCTGTATGAATCTGGTCCATAATATGTAGCAATGCACAGTATGTGTCTGGATGTTTAATAGACTCAGTTGAGGTGAATGGTACTCAAGCAGCTGTCTGGAATTACTGCTGTGTGAATTAGTACTTCATGCATTTGAAGTACTTTCTGTACATGCTTTCTGTCTCTAAAGAAATTGTGTGATGCATATCCCCGTTAAGAGTTCTCAAAGCCTGTGCACAACCTGTACCACCCATAAGACCTCAGGGTCCCATGACAATGATACATTGGCTTTCTGCAGGGTTTGTTTTGTGGGGAATAGTCACCCTGAAAGGTCTCCACTGCAGTGATATGAACATACTCACGTGCACTTGTCAGTCTCCTAACCTTTATGTTTGGAAATATCCACTGGAAGGTAATAGTGCACGATTTCTAGGACACAGTGATTCAGACTCTCTGCTTTGCTGATTAACGTGCCACTACCTTCTTCAGTGGAACAACATGCATTTATGCTACTGAGAATCTGTCCCAAAGGACTAAGGAAGTGGGAGTGTAATACAAAGTTTTACTCAAATGTTATTAAATAGCTTCATCCTTGGAAAAGAGCACAAATACTCCCTTTACCCTTTATACATGAAATAAGCCTGAAAGTTTAGGTAAATGTGTAAGTATCCCATTAAGTAGTGCTTGGTTGAACACTTTTTTCATGGAATAGTTGTTCTTCTGAACATGGTATTTTGAGACAAAAAGGTGGAAATGGTGAAGACATGGTGGCTTAAATAAGCCGTAATAGTGCAAAGTAATTTTTTCCATACATTTTCATGAGTATTTTTCATTATGCATTGCACACATTTTAAATACATAATTACGTGCTGTCTTGGTCAATTAAGTAAATAATACTTTATTTAAAAAAAAATAGTATTTACGAAATGGAGTGCAATGGCTTCAATGTGGGGAACATAATATGGGTTTTAAAAACCTGCCTAATTATGCACTTAACCAAGACATGAGGACAGTTCCTCTAGAGCCATCCTGGCCTGTCAAGTAAATAATGTGCATTTTACAAAACCAACTAATTATGGATTTACCCACGGGACTGTAAAAGATCTGAAGATGCAGGTAAGTAATATGCATTTTATAGCTAACCATGCATGGGGAATTTAATTTAATTAAAAATGTGGTAGGTAAGAAAAAGAATAAATAATGTCCATAATCTCTCAAAGGCCAGTAAATTCAAGTTAAGTTAGCTCCCATGCCATCTTGAAAAAGTCAAAATACCAGTGAGAAATATCCAAAAGCAGCATTCATGTGGGTGGAAGTATTGTCATTGAAGACCTCATTGCTTTCCTGGAGCAATCGTTACCTGAAGTGCCTTTTCTGGCTTTCAGGACTGCAGACCCGTTAAGATTACGTTGTAGGTTCAGGGGTACAGTGTGCCCAACGCCTGCCTTTGGTCACACGTTTGCATTTTTCCCAGTGATTTTTATACAAGATTGGCTATAGGCCTGACTAGGTAAAAAAAAAAAAAAAAAAAAAAAAAAAGAATGGAAATCTGGGTTCATATTTGCATTTGCTAAGGCACTGGAGGAATTTTTGGATGTGCTTAGGGGATATGAAGATGACTTGCTGTAAGCTGACATTGTGCTCTTTTTGTACCACTAGAAAAGAAACACTAAGGCTTGAACATTCCATCATGTGTCCTTTTTTGAAATACGTTGTGGGGAAAGGAAGGCAAAAGGTGACATCAAGGATTTTAAAGAGTCTTGAATGAGTGAAACGTTCTGAGCTTAATCTTGTAAAGTACCAGGAACACTGTGCATACTTTAGCATGTCACTAACCCTCTGTATACATGACTGCACGAAAATTCATGCCTGAGGAAGGCTGACATTTGAGAAGACTACCTTATAATTTATCAGACCAAGGAAATCTAGATCTTAGGTGAAAGTATAATTAGGAGTGTTAACTAGGGTAAATGAGTAGTGCAAGTGTCTGTAGGTACATACACACACTTAGATGTACTAAACCACTGATTTCTTTTCCGAAGGCTTTAACAGGTGAATCTGAAAGACTGCAGACAGCACATTTCCTTAGGAAGCAATCACTCAACAAAGCAGTAAACAGACAGTTAATGATGACCCATTCTTTCCACTTCTCAAACGGTATACAAAGCAATTTATTTTTTTTTTGAGTCTTCCTCTTTTTTTCTAAAGTTAAAAATCCAATGCTGGGACAGCTAAAATGCACCAGTCTCCTCTCAGATTGCTGGGCAAAACACAAATACATTGTCTGACATTTTCCCCCAGTTTTATACACCAAAGTTGTGTTCTGAATATAAATTCCTGCAAGCTATTGAGATCACAAGTATGAAATCTGAAACTGCTGGTTCTATGATGATAAAGGGACATGCTCTTTAAAAGAACCTATTTTTGCTGCAAGCAATGAACATGCAATGTGGAAAGAGACCTAGATTTGAAGTAGAGTTTGAAATGCTGCAGAGATTGCATTGCATCCTTCTAACACTCTTCTTCTTTGGTCAGATAGAAGCTTTTCTTCATTGTTTATGTGTTTACTTTGAGAATTTCAGATTGGAAAACTTCTGTTAACCTTTTTTTTTCCTTGGATCCCTTTCTTCCCCTGTCTTTCCCCATCACCAACCTCCCCAGCATTTACTGAATGTAGCAATTCTGTTTGGGATCTGAAGAACTGCACTGTTTAGACACAAAACTATCTTCTCGAGCTTTTTCTCTTTCCTTAAAAATACACTATTCCTTTTAAAATGCAAAGTGGATTTGCGGTATTCAATTACTTACTGAAATCAGATACGGAAATTTATTATTAGGAAATGAAGTTTCATGCTATGAGAGACTGGAGCACAGTCAAATTAACAACCTGGTTTGTATTTTAACTGTATTATGGTCTCACCATTCTGCTTATGTTTCTTACAAAAAAACCCAATAGCAGCGATCACTGCAAAAACCCCAAACCCACAATTGATGTTTATTGCTCAGAAATAGCTGCTTTTGCTGCATATGCTTTGGAAAGCAGAGGAGTGAAATGAGCTAGTGGCAAGCTGTGAGGGTTTCAGGACCAAATACTGCAAATAAAACTCACCTGGAGCTTTTGAGGAGTGAAAGATCAAGACTGCAGTGAACAATTTCTTGCCAGCAATTGCCTTGACCGTTGGGTCACCATTGGAAAAATAATATGATAATCTTTACATTAACTTCAGTAGTTTTCTTTGTGTCAATTGCTCCTATTGTTGCTATGCTCAGCGAAGCTGGCATGACGGGAGGTGCATTACTGGACTCCTTAAGAGAAGACTTGCTTGAGTTCTCAAGCAAGGTGAATAGGACTTGGAGAATCTGACAAAAATGTTTTATCTGAGCTGTTCTCTTAATTAAATTAGTCCCATTCCAATAGCCAGCTGAATAGTTATGTCAAGGAGGAGACAGCCACCTTACGAAACCTCTCCTGTAAAACTTACTGTATTTTTAGATTCTTGGATTCTTTCAGTGCCATCTGTAGCACACACATCACATTCTTCACCGTGCCATTACCTTACAGAAGTAGATGAAGAATAAGAAATTATTTTATCTAGGTCAGAAAGGGAATACACTGAGAAAACTCCTTTGTGAAGGGAGAAATCAACCCATCGCACAACATTAGGGAACACAAAATGTATTAATTTAGATATTCTTTTAATATTAAAGGGTTTAGTAGCAGCATGTCAGAGTCATGTACCAACTGATGCTGATGTTATTGCTGGCTTAAAATACTTTCCTCAGTTTTAGGTAATTTAAGAAACATTTTTGATTCCTTGTTTCTCTGACGCCTACTGGGCAAATCCTGCTCCCTCTGTCTGCTGGGGAGCTCTTCAAGAACTGGCACCTTTTGCTGCATGATTAAGATCCACAGAATTTGTCCCTGACAACCTTAGGATATGTGCATGACAATTTTCAAGGCCTGAGCAAGGAAATTGTGGTGTTATTTTAAAATAGAATTTAGATTTTTTTCCTAAGTACACCAAGAATTCAGAAGGATTTAGAATAAAATTTCTGCGGAATTTTCTTCAAGCAGAGAGGAGAGTTGTGCTTGCACAGGGCTTGACAGCTCTTGACAGTGCTGCAGAAAATGCAAACACGCTGCAGAGCAGCCCGGCCCTGTACCATAGAGTGTGAGTGCCCTCTGCTGCTCCTGGACATGCTGTACATTCCAGGAAAGCTCACTTTTGTTTAATTATTTTTAACAAAGGTAAAACCTTCAAAAAAAGATGTTTACCCTTGTAAGGCACAGTGAATGAGTTCTGATTGCACCAGATCTTTTTAAGGTATGGGCCATATCCTAAGCTCGATTAGAGTTACTGCTGCCAGCAGTCTGAATTGATACCTACTCTAAAGATAGTATTTTTATGAGCATTTGCACTGGTAAGTAATTTCCAGAGCTGTAGTAACAAGCCCTGTGAATAATTCCAGTATCTATATGTGAATAAAGTGAAATGCTTTGAAGTACTTAAAAGTAAATTTTAATATATTCCCTTATCTCTCAGGTCATTTATGGTCATAGTTCTAACTCATTTATTTATAACAGAATTTAAAGGGGAAAAAAATTGTTTCCAAGGTGGAGCTTCTACAAAATTTATTTTAGACAAAGTATTTTAGCCATTAAGTATTCATATTATTTTGTGCTTCTCCATATAACTTATACTGACAGCAGCTTTTATGGAATACTAATATTCTCTCACACACATTACATATCTAAAGCTACTAATTACAAATCACATTTTACACAAGCTTTGAAAAGGAAGCTCCAGCGCTTTGTAGAATATTCTTTTAAATAGCCTCGTACAATATTAAATAATCATTAGACAAAGATTATTATAAAATCAGGCTGCCAAATTAGTGACTGTGTTTTCTGTAGCTCTAATCTTTCATTTCTTCCTCAAGCAAAACTCCCACTGAATTGAAGAACGCAAGATTCAGGTATATCGCTGCAAAGTTACATTGTAGCTCCATGTAGCATTCCAGTATTATCTAGAAATCAGATGCAGATTGTATATTGTGAACCTGCAACTGGGAGACTTCATGGATCTTTGCCAAGTGGTCTGAGAACATCAATAAGATCTAAACTGTCTTTACAGTTATACTTGTGAGTGTCAATTGGAAACAACTTTAAAGTGAATTCCAGGTTTACAATAAGCAACACATTGAAATCTGCTGTAGAAGACAGTTCTCCAGTTCTGGGACAGCTGCTTCTGTGGGACCCATGACAAAAGGTAGCCTGTGGTGCACTGTACTGAACAGAAGCAGCTTACATGGTATCTCATGGTGACCTCTTTTGATTCACTAAAAATGCCTTCATTTTTTGTTTTGTTCCAAGTTCAGCACTATTCCAGATAGAGCCTTCAACAGTTTAAAATGTCACCATGAAATTAATGCTGTGAAAAATCAATACAATTGTAATTTAATGCTATGCAAGTTAGCTCAAAGTGAGCGTGCTGTAGAATTGACTGGAAGGAACATCCCACAAGTAGTGCAGGTGGAGCAATACATCTGTGCCGCCTGACACCTCAGTTCAAATGTGTGTTTGTTTTGTTGGCTCAGATCAGTATTTTTTCATGCTCCCCACAATGATGTAAATCAGAACTAATTCAGTAGCCTTTACACAAGAAATGTGTATTGCAAAGGTCTGCAAATCAGGACTGAAGAGCCTTGCCAAAGCTGTGTGTGGTAAATTAATGCACAGATATATCTTCCCTGTATCTTCTGCTCCATGCTATTGTTCTTTTGCTTCCACAAAGATTGAAACTCACCTCAAATCTTGACGATAAATCAAATTCATAACCTTAAGTGGATATGCAATTCCATAGAGAGCAAGCCTAACAAAGATAGTGAGTCTAATACAATTGTACGACAGCCGACTAGCCTAGGGGTTTCCTTTAATGTTACTTCCACTGAAATCAGACATTGGCACAAATTCAGACCTGGTACAGGCATGAAATCTTGAGAACTACATGAGATCCTGGGGTAATGAGACTGCTCATAGTTCAATTCAAGCTCGCTCAGTTCATGGGGAATGTCGACGCTTCCTGCCATAAGAGGTTGCAAAGAAAGACGCAAATCAGTGGCCAAGCTGAAGGCTGGTATGAAACATGAATGAATGACATTCAGGCAAGGTTTGTGCTGAGAACTGGCTGAAAACAGGAAATGCTGTGATCTTGGGTGATGGCATTACTATGTGCTGATAGGTAAGGAGAAGCATATAAGAGAAGTAGTATCATATCTTAAAACTACTTTGTTTTTCACTTTCAATACCACACCTGGTAACTGAGTCTTCTTCAAAATGCAAGTGTATTCCCTCTGTTTGGGTAGTAGATCCTTAGGCCAGATCTCGTCATCTCATGTCTAACAGTCAGAATTTTAATAACAAAACTGATATTTTTTTTTGACTGCCGGGATTTAGCCCTTCATCTGAAATAGGTGTCTGGATCCAGCACTATTTAATAAGCTTGGTCTTCTTATAAACATAATTTGTCATTTCTGTTTAAAAGCATCTCCACAGGGAGTCATGGGCGATCAGGGCTCCCAAGAGACACCATAGTACTATGACACAAATCATTTAGTGAACTAACTTCTCCTTCAGTTTTGCTGTCTCTCCTAGCACCTCATTTTCGGCTATGAAGGCAGGAGAGTGGCTCTCACGAGAGCTGCTGAGAATATGATTCTATTGAAGTATCAAAGGTAGTCTTTAAGAGTGCATCTCACTTAGTATCACATAGTGCTATAAACATCTCATATAGGTTCCATCACATTATGTATCTGACCTTGATTTACAAGCTGCTCTGGAACTGGAGAGAGTAAAGCAAACAAACTAGCTCTAAACTGAGCCTCAAAATGAGAAATATTTGTTGCCTATACCGCTACCAACTGTGTTGCCTCTTTGATGCCTCACAAAACTAGGGAGGTGGCAGACTACTATTTGCATTTTCTTTAATGTCAGGGTTTTCTCTTATGTGTTTTCCTTTAGAAAAATGGATTTTGAGCAGTCAGACCATACGGTATTATAACTCTCCAAAAATGTAGCTTTATTAACTTAATGCAAGTTCTTGTAAGAAAAATTGAGGAAACTCAAGAGTTCTGGTCAGATATTGGAATGAAATCTGTACTTCTGCAGAAACATCTACACTGATCTGAAGAAGTTAGCAAGGCACAGGGCAAGTGTTTGCTAGAATGCTTTCAAAAATAATGTCAAGGCAGTAATTAAGTACAAATTCTGGTTCATATGCTCTGTACCTTTCCTGTCTTCCACACAAACCCATGAGCTACAGCTTTAGCAACTCCATCTATATTATCCCTTTACCCCTTTCTGCACTTCCCACTGCCTCAGTCCCTTGCAAAGACCAAAATCAGAAAACTCATTTCACAACCATGTCAGTTGGCTTGTTTCTCTCCATCAATTGGTTTCAAGTTATGGCCATGTGGGATGGCCCCATCCCAATCCAGTCTTTAAGCATGGTACCTTTTCCTAGATGGAAGGAATGCATAGACTTCTGTCTTTCTGACTCTTTTCTAGGGTAGGGAGATTGTTTGAACTGTTTTTCTCTCTCTTGACGTTCTTTCTGAAATTGTCAGTCTGGGTTGCTCAGCAGCTTCTGTCCTTTTATGTGAATAGCATGGATATTTTAAATAGCTATGACAAAGAGGATACTTCCACTGTAGAACTAGAAGCAATCTTGGTGACTATGAAACCCAAGAAGCCAGTAAGGCCTTCTTTGGTCCTGTAGAATATTTTGGCGGTTTTAAGCCTCCTCCTCCACTCTAGGTTAACAATGTACGTTTGTGAGGATAATTGTATATCAATTTCATATGTGAGAAAATATCAGAAATCAAACCATACAAGTATCCAGAAGCAATTATAAAATGAGTAGATTATAGTGGTAATACTGTAAATGGAAATTCACTGAAATGTCAATGTACTTGCCGTAAAGCGAAGCAATAATATGATACTAAACACAATACAGAGAGCTTTCAAATATTAATACCTTTATTATTTTCTCTACTAATACTGATAAAGTTCAAATAATCATCACCAAGCTGATCAGGGGTATAATAATATCATTACCATCATCTGCTGAAGGGAGCTATAATGGTGCTGTCATTCTGTCCTAGTGGAAGATCACTTACAAACCGAGTTGGATTCTGACATAAATCCCTGGAGGTAAATGACAGGACATTACAAGGCTCAGAGGATAATTGTAAACTCACATGCTAATGACTCAGACTTGTAAAGATACCAATCATAACAATAAGGGTAACAAATAGTAAATTAATTTTTCAGCTTGCTTGGCACTGTCTACTCAGGAAAAAAGTTCATTGTATTCGAAGGCTTGTGAGCTTTGCTTGCTATGTTTATTCTACTATTATTTCCCTTATAGGAATTTGTACATAATGCTGCTCCTCATGGCTGGTTTATTTAATGATCTAATCAGCAGGCAGTTCTTGAAGTTTTAACAGAATGGATATGCCTTTTCCTGCAGAAATATCTGCTTTGCAGAGGAGACTTCCAAGCTACTCAGACCAAGAGACCTCTGACAGATTCAGATTGGTGCATAGCTTCAATGTCTTCTAAAATCCGCAGCCACTACTCTTATCACATTGGGTCACATTAAGGCTCCTTCAAAATCTGCACACATGCCTACATATAGCTTTGCTGTCACAACCGTGGTAAATAATATCAGCATCTAATCTGGAAATTCTGAGCCGAGTCCTGCCTCCATTTATGTGTATGGTACCTAATTTTAGTCTTCACTATGTCTATATATGTTCATATGACTGAATTCTGCTGTTACGTTCACCGACATGAATCTGTCACATCTTCCTCACTGCTGAGAGGACGTAACTTTGCCGTCTGCTGAGAACTCTGCTTTTCATCGAAATGTATACCCTGTGCTTCTCTTTAAAACAGTGTGTCACGAGAGACACTGAAGGCGTATGCTTCATATTAAGCATGCATCCAAGTGCTCTCTTGGATTGGGAGCGCAGCACTTACCTTCTTGTGGGAACTGAGCTGTGCAGGTAAAAGGAGAAATAAGTTGTCCTAATTCTTGAGGCCTCACAAAGAACACAACATGGCCTTCTTTGTTATTTATATAAACTACATGTATGACTATGGGAGCTTTTCTTACTATGTTTATCTCCTTTTTCTCACCATGCTTGTGTCATTAAAAAATGTGAAGAATGTACAACTAGTCCTATTTTTTCCCTCTTCAAAACAGATTTCAAAATTTTGCATTGATACACTATTTTTTTGTTTTGTATGAGCTATTCAAATCTGCCAAAGTCAAGTCACATGAATGACTGATTTTGTTAAAAATAACCATATAAAAATAAGATATTGACATTAAAGAGAGGACGAATACCTATAAACCATTATATTACTATCTAAGGTATAGATACTCTTAAAGGAGCATATTTTCGGTATCAGGTTTAACCTCGGGGCATTGCTAGCTGCTAAGGATGGGTTGAGGAGTACCAGGGCCTCAGGCAAAGCTGTGGGCCACGTTTGTTTTAAGTTATGGTGTACATTTCTGTTGCATTGTGGAGGAATCTTTTGCTGATCGTGTACTTCACAGGTACATTTTTAAAGTTATTTTTGTTTTAGAAACAAAAGAAAAGGATTTGCAGAGGAGCAGCCTGTGCATTTAATTATAATACTGAATATTAATTACTAAAAAACATCAAAAATAAGTTGCTGGCTGCTGTATAATTAGGTATCTACACCCATCAGATCAAAGTATGTAAATGAACTACATTCTAATAAGCCCCACTGTTTAGCTCAAGGATGATAATGAATCTAATTTACTTGCCTTAACTTAGCCAAAGCCACTAACTATGTGATTTTCTTTTCTTTGTACATTTTTTTGAGTTGGTACAAAAATGAGATAATCAATAATGGGAGATAGTCTCCTGAGTGAGTCCCACTAATGCTAATGGGAGTTAATTGCTTATATTTAGAGGAGACTGTGCAGCTCTG
This sequence comes from Mesitornis unicolor, assembly GCF_000695765.1. Taxonomy (NCBI): domain Eukaryota; kingdom Metazoa; phylum Chordata; class Aves; order Mesitornithiformes; family Mesitornithidae; genus Mesitornis; species Mesitornis unicolor. Next base: position 19,783 of record NW_010160343.1, on the reverse strand, counting down.
GCACCCCAGTGAATATAAATTACACAGCGGCGGAGACTGCACAATGGGCTAAATCTTGCCCACCCACAGGAGGAGAAAAGTTATTTGGGGAAAACCACTTTATTCCTTCCACGTTGTCTTGTCTTGCTGCTCATGGGAGGGTTTTGCTGGCCAGGTGAGAGCTGTCTCATGGGGCATGTTACAAGGCTCCTCACTGGAGCTGGGACCTGTGGAACGTGTCCTTGGTTCCCACAGCACCAAGAAGAAGAGCCACCTCAGAGGTCGGTGGTGCTGCTGTCCCCTGCCAGCACACTGCTGCTTTGTGTGGCTTTAGAGATGGCAATGCAAGGCTCACTGTGCCAGAAGGAGCCTCTTATTTTTCTGGCATCAGATGGATTTGGCTGTCCCAGCTTCAGACTCCACTGTGTTTCTTTCAGCTCTCTGCTGAATAAGCACAGAAGAGGGCACAGCATCTTGTCTGTACTCCCACATTTTTCCTGTCCTCATGTTTCACTTTTATTTTGTCCTCCTCTTTACTCCTTGCACCAGCTCTAGGGCACAAATGAAAGCTCTGCCATAGAGTGTTGGCACCAAAAAGTCCCTGAAATCACTGGCACAGGGTACAGCAGCTGTGGGGTTTCATTTACCCTTTGTTGTGTTGGCATCTGCTGGGTGTGGCTCAGTTTTGAAGGTCTTAGAAAGTACAGCTGGAAGAACAGCATCTTCTCAGGGCATTTACATCTCTTGAGTCTTCATGAGGTGGTGTCAGATAGCCACGTGGTGCTGTGCTCTTCCTTCATCATCTGGGCAGTATTGCCTGGAAGAAAGTCCTAGCCAGAAGGTCTGGAGGTTAGTCTGGCACCTTGGAGGTGTCCTATGGTGAAACCAGTCTCTGCTGGGTGACATCCAAGGGGCAGCCGACTCTGCTGTTTCCCTCCTTGCTGGCACAGATGTGGTACTAATAAGGGGAAACTAAGTTTTTAACATGATTAGGAGTTTGTCAGATCCTGTTTTGAAGGGCTGTGCAGGACATTGGATTGTTAATTCCACTATTAATGTTATGTAGAACTGAAACTGCCACTTCACTTCCTAGTCTCCGAACATCCTATTTAAATCAAATTGGCCTGACATGCCTTTATCCATTTTTAAACAAGAAACAAGACAAATCAAACAAAAGCTATCACAGTTTAGCTGAGTCTGTGAAAAGTGGTGTATTATCTTAGCTACAAAAAACCATGTAGACTTATTTGAAGATGAAATTTTGCATATTGTTAGTCTATAATTTAGTCACTTCAGTATTTAAAAAATTATATGGCTGAGTTATTTACAGCAGAAGAGAGAGAGTTCTGCGTACAGATTAGCTCCTTGTCCTCATGTTTTTAAATCTGTAATGGTCATAATGGAGTCAGCTGCACAATGGTAATTTGCAAAGCTCCATTGATTTCAATGAAAGTGCAATGAGGATGGTTGAAGGTATTGGGAGGGCTGGTGCTTCCAAATGAAGAGAGATTATAAAGACCAATATTAGCAAAAGGAACAAATAGAAATGAATGGGATTAGATAGAAGGCTTATGATACAGAAGTCCAGGCATAGGTTAGCTGATCAGTGTAGCAAAACCTTCTCATATTTAAATAAAGCTAAAAAGTTTTTGTGCTTCCATTTAAGGTATTTGACTTAAAAATATATGTTTTGATTTCTTATAAGCTATGTTTCAAACTGATGTTCACATCTGCCCTCTGCTTTTTAGGTCATTCATTACTCTTGTTTTTTATCAAATGAGCAGGAGACGATGAGTGAGCACCAGGCATGTGTGGATGATGCCTGCTTGAACTGGGAACAGGGGCAGTGACAAAGAAGCGAGTGTAGAAGTGACCTGTTTTTCAGATGTTTGCAGCTTTGCCAAACCTGATCCGCTTGAGCAGCAGTTGTCTGCTCCAGCTGTCTCCCTTTAGCTTGAACCTTTGGAAAGATTTGGCTGAAGTGATCCAGCTGTTTCCAAAGATGAGACTAGGAAGAAATTTAGGGTAACCTTTTCGTTGGATACCTCAGGCAACCACCCATGCATACTGGTGGATAGGTGGTTTATGTGCTGAGGATACCACCAAGGAGTTACAGATTTGTCTGCTCTGAGAACCAGCCTTGGCCAAAGGAAATTTTTGAAGCTCGGTGTGAGTCAAAAGTAGTTGAAGTTAAAAGTGTTTTTAAGGATTCTCTTGATTACTGTGCAGAGAGGAGTGACAGGACATCAGTTCATGCTGTGAATTAGTGTCTTACTGTCTGGTTGCTGACACAATGCCTGATGTTTCCCAGCTTAGCTCTTCACCCTTTGGTATGCTGCTGTGAGGCTGCTTTTGAGTGGTGTGTGTTTAATAGTAAAGCCTAGCTGACATGGGCTTCCTTCCCATATCCAGTCAGCAGTAAGAGTCTGAGCCTTTCTCTGCCTTCTTAGTATGTGTATTTGCCTTCTGCTGTGATCTGCTTTGTTGTTGGTCATAGTTTGAACTGGCACCTCCTTTTGCTCAACATGAGCTGAACTGAAAGACTTGCCAGCCTCTTTGTCTTTTAAGTTTTTCTTTCTAAACAAACACTATCACATGAAGTCACTTCATGAAGTCCTCTTGTTATTGCTTACTAAATCCTTTCCCAGAGGAATGTCTATTTCCTGGGTAGGGAAGAGTGAAGTTTTGCTGTGTCATCTTCGTAGCAGTATCTTCAGACTGTTCCAAACAGAAATGGTGTTTCCTTTTACTCTTGTGTTGAGGATCTCCCCCAAATATTACCAATGACAGCTTTCAGAAACCAATTGTTAAATGTAATCAAGGTATGGGTCAGTGAAAAATAGACTTTACTTACTTACAAACAGCAAGTTCATAATCATAAAAAATAACAGTGTCAGCAGTAAGTACCTGAAGTTCTCAGGTGTGTGGTATGTTGCCATTTTGCTGTCTTCATTGGTTATTCAGTGTTTAATTTTTTATAAGTGGTCAGTATCTTAGTACTACAAAAACTGGTTCTCCGAGGTTTAATGATATTCTGTGTTTACATGAGAATTTTAAGTAGATGAAGACAATTTCTGGGTTTTTTTAAAGGGCTGATGCACGGAAGGCACTTCATGCTAATTTTATATCAGAAGAAGAGTTATTCTTAGACATTTGCAGGATTATTTTATTATTTTCCTTTAATTCATCTCTTAACACTGTTGTGACAGGACATTACACATAAACTTAGCAGCAGCTAGGCAGCTGGTGTGCAGAGACCTCTGCCCATCAAACTGACCAGTATTATCACAGTGGATTTTTTTTTTCAGCTCTTTGCTGTTTGTATGTAATCACATACTGTGCTTTGCCCTACATTTCAGCTACAAGCACTCTTTAAAGTGCTTGATGTTTGTGTGACACCTAGCATAAAAAACTTTTGAATGAGGATTAAGATCCTCTTCAATTGTTACCAGCAAGTGTCACAAACATGCAAGTATGTACAAGTATACACATATATAGGTATGTACATGCATTTGGAGTGTGTGTGTGTTTATGTATGTGTGTGTGCATAGTATGTATGTAAATTTATAATTTTCCATATAAAGTGCTGAAAAATATTAAAATGTTGACTTTTTTTCTCAAGCATCTTCCAAAGATTTTCACATTTTGGGGAAGATGTGATTGCTTTAATGACTCTTTTAAATCCTATGATTTGTTACTGAACTATTACAGAGGAATCAATCTCTTCAGCCTTAATGCTGAAGTATACATTCCTGGAGTAGAACATTTGTGCAGCTTCTGGAAGGGTTTTCCGAATGGTTAGAAAGAGATAATGCAGGAGATCTCATCTAGAAATTTTCTTTCACCACTGTAGTTTTTTCTTTGTAGAGACATTTCATTCTTTAATGATAATGACTAAAACTTCTTCTTTATAACATAAGTATACTTTCCTCCATTCACTGAGTCAAAAACCTGCTTTCTTACTGTAAATTCATGAATTTTCTAGATGTGTGTTGCGACATAAAGCCAAGAGAACTATCCTGAAGTGCTAGAAACAATTTCTTTCATATCAGCATGTCATCATTTGTTACTGTTCTCATCAGTGACAGAGGCACAGGAAGTTTTATGTCTGGCATTGAACATGAAAAGACAGCAGTCCTGCCAAGGAACAAAAGGGAATATCAAGATTCATTTCAAGGTGTTCCATGTCTCTGCATTTAGAGGACTAAAACCACCAAAGCACCTAAATAGCTATGTCAGTGCTACTTAAATTGAACTAGTTGTACATGACTGAGCTACAGGCTTTTTGTGTAGAAGGAATGCATCACCAAACATCTCATTTTAGCAGCAGTGTTAACAATAAAAATAATACTTCATTATCTTTGTAGATAGTCAAGTGCATCTAGATTGCTTTTAAATTCCAACTTCACTTTTGTAAATCATGTTATGAATAAGGCATGCAGCAATGCATCCATTGAAATAATTATATCCTCTGCTTTTAGGAAGCAGGATGATATTTGGGGAAATGTATTTGTATGTAAATTGCTTTTTTGAGTTAGGAGGCATATTTATTTAAAAAAAATTCGAAACGTCCTGTAAGACTGTGGACATTTTGTGGCCATCTTTTACATTTGATGTGCAGGGCATGCAGCAAGCTCCACATTGAGACAACTGCCTTGTTTGCCACGATTGTAAAATGAATTTGAAAGGTATTGTATACCTCTGTACATTATTGAGTAGATATAAAGGGGTTAAGAATGGTACATTCATTCAGTATTTCTCTCTCTTTATATACATAAACATAGTGGAGCCTCTGGGATGACACTTTCATTGTGGTAAATCTACTGACTTAAATGGGGATAACTTATGTAGAGAATTGACATTCAGATCAGAGATAGAGTGTTTAGAAACTGGTTTCTGTGTGGTTGAGCCTGGATGTAAGTGCAGTTTTTCAATCCAAAGTGTATTTTATTGTGAACTATGTTCTTATACTTGAAAGTAATGTGAGCACTTTATCTGATATTGACAGTCCTGGTGTAGGATCTCAGTTGAAGAACATCTCAATTGCATTAGTTAGACTGACACAAATGTCAAATCTATGATCTATTCTTACATTTACACACATCTTTCCTTTTTGGTTTGGTTTATCCAGGAAAAAACGTGCCAGATCTCTAGAGGTGAGGCATTGGTAATAGCAAATTATCTTAGTTCCAGAGTACAGAAACTGGTTCTCCATTTTTATATTTCAACCCTTTCTCTATATTTCCAGTTGTAGGTTGAGACATTATGTTTACTAGCTGAAAGGAGAAGAAGAAAGAAAAGTTGCATAAGAAATGTAAAGTTAGGATATTTCTCCAAAACTTCTGATTATTCATTGTTATACCTGTGGTGCTTCAGTTCTCTCAAAATCACATCTTCAGAGCCTGATCCAAAGCCTGACATCAGAGAGTTACACCAGTGAGACCAATATTGCAATTATATTGCAGATGGAACCCGTCCATGTTTATCAAGTGAAAAATTTAAACAATGCAGTTAAAATCCTGAGACCTTCCTTTCACTAGAGCTCCCATCATCACCACGGTAAGCTATAACTTAAAGGTCTGCTCATATAGCTCCAAAGAAAAGTGCAGTGCTTTTACAGACAGGCCTGCAGTCAGCTAGGTGTCATATACGTGTTAAGCTCTTCAGACCATGTAGCAAAATTATCTGGGATAATGTTTCTTTAGTGAGTCAAATCTTAAGATGACGTTAGTCAACTTGCAGCATGAATACAAGAAGTGCCACAGCGCAGAAACATGGGAAGCTGACAGAATCCTACAGGGAGCTGGTTAAAATCTACTTCACTTGAGTGGCCAGCCTAAGAGTACAAAGAGGTCAATATATCCATAATTATTATTACAATTTTCTGTTTAAAATATGCCAAGTACTTTAAGGAAAAAAAAAGAGTTTCTTTAAAAAAACGTTTTAAATTACAGCTTCAAAGCATTAACTTGTCTAGTAGCTTCCTAATTTCCCCAGGGATCTAAGAAACAGGCATTAGGATTCCTGGAGCAAGACAAAGACTTTTAAAATTCTAGATTTTTAATATACAAGCATTTAATATATGTTACAGAAATGGAGCAGCTAATTTTGTGTGACTTCTACTAACTCGTTACTGGAGTGTATACAAAAGTACTGGTAGTTATAGGGAGAGTATACTATATTTTCATCTTGAGACTACTTTTCAGCATTTGGAAGAAAGAAACATATTTCCATTTTGCATGTCTCTCTGCAAAAATGTTTTGCTTGTAGAGAAGAATGACTTCTATTTCTGAATTTGGAAAGTTGCACAGGTTGTAAATAATGCAAATCCTAATTTTTAACATACTTATTTTCTACGTCAAACGAATTAAATATACTTCATGATGATGACAGTGAGGAAAACATTACCGATCCGTTATGCAGCACTTCAGATAATTAATTTTAGCATAGCAAGTAAATAACCCTCCCAGCAGCCTTATGAACTTGCTAGATAAGTATTATCTTTCCAAGGGTAAGTCACTGGCAGCATCAACATTAAAAGAATGGGATGCTGAGTTGTAATTTTCTTACTTATTTAAGCAGGGCAAGTTGGGATATGTATGTGGTAGCTGTTCATGATGTCAGTCCAAGAAGTTTGTTGTGCCAAATGTCACATGATGTGCTAACTGCATCCTACTTGCCCCTACTTCAAATTCACAAGAAGTAGTAAAATTAGGAGTAGGGCAGTACCTTTCCATCACAGAATAGTCTATGCACATAAGGATTGTATGTCGGTAAGGTATATCTAGGTAAGGGAAACCGTTTATTGAAAGAACTGTTGTATGTTGAAGGGCTAAACTAAAGATCTCTCAAAAAAGTAGCCTTTCTGACTTCATTGTATTTATTTCTCATATTTACTGGAATGAACAAGATCAGAAATTGGGTGCCATAAGAAGAGTCGGGTCTGTTGGTTGAGAGGAAGCAAGTGGTATCAGGGATGGGTGCAATGAAAGTTGGCCAAGATGATCAGATCTGTATGGGTTTATAATCTACCCATGGGTCACCACCTCCTTACAAATCTAGCATATGTGAACAAGAAAACAGCAAAATAATAAAGAGTTCAGTCTGCAGGAAAGAAGTGAAGAATGCAATGCTATAAATAATGAATCCAACAGAGGAAATTCTGTGCCAGACTTTACAATGACAGAAAAAATTATCACAGAACTAAAAATTAATGATTGATTTGGTATAGGTTAGCATAACTTGACTATGGATGTCACATGGAAACAAAGTTTCAGGAGTGATATTAGCTTGTGTTTTAAAGGGGCTGCTATTAATGAAGCTGAAAATTATTCTGAGTCAGTCATCCAAGTAGAAGAATTAAAATATAAAGGGCAATTACAAAGAGTTAAAAACTTTCAACAAGATCTCGCAAAAGCCACGAAGGCCCAGTGGAGAAGAATCCTTCCTGTTTATAAAGCAGTCCAGCTTAGACAAGAGAAAACATGCAAACAAATAGAACAGAGAAATCAGTTTGCTAGTGTACTGTAGGAATTGCAGAAAATGAAAAAGGGAAATAAGAACATAATGAGGATCTTGGAACAATCAAGGATGTGATTATTAGGAAAGATACATTAGGAAAAGGGAAAATTTAACAGGGGCACTGATTCATCACAACATCTAAGTGGAAAACTTCTCAATATAGAATAAAGAGACTGCTGTTTTCATCAACTAGTTTTGTTCTGTATTTAGGCAGGAGAATGGCCATGTGGTCAGACCAAGTGGTGGTAATTAAATACTTCCCATACCAACAATAAATCAAGAGAATATTTACCAGGATTTTCTGTGTGTGAAATCAGAGGATATAATGTGCATTTCTGCATTTGTTGTGGATGATCAGGCAGATGTGAGCTCTGAGAAGACACCATGGCCAGAAGAGCTAATGAGATTCCTGAAAGAATATAAAGGGAAATTTCAAGAGAATGAGAGAGGTTCTGCTACCTCTGTTTTCGGCATTAGTGTGACTGCTGCTGGCATATTCCTTGTATGCAGTTCTCCTCTCCATAATTCAAGAGGATACTGACAACTGGAGTTTGTTCAGAGAATAATAACAAGAGTGTTTAAAGTATTGGAAATAATGCCTCAGCAAGGAGAGAGATGGGGACTCGAGGAGCTTGTCCTTGTACATACAGTCTTTCCACCTCCTCAGAGCACCCTCCTTTCCATCTCATGCTCACTAGTGGAATTATGGATGCTGATAATGATTCTGTTCCACCGGGGCGTTGTCTTGGTTTGGCACTGAGAAGATAAACTCTTGCTGTTTCTCTGCTATAAAGGTCAATGCAATCCCTGCCTTTAGAGCTTCCCTCTGTATCATGAGGAAGTGTCAAAATGAACCCAGTAGAGCTGGAGTTAGTTGGGATTAAATCACTCCTGTATTTTCTTTCGAGGCATTTCATTTTTGGAGCTGAATCTACTGAAATACATAGGAAACAGTGGTTACTGTCCTCATGCTGTGTTATGTCCGTGGCTACAGAGACCCCACCTCAACTTCATGCTGTCTTGGCATTCTGTTAATTTGCACCATGTTAGGTTTGGTTCCCAATGTAGAGGCATTGTTCATTGGACATTTAATTTAAAATGGTTTGTTTGAAAGGATATTGCTTCCAAGGCCACTGGTTTAGGCCTTTCTGTAAGCACTGAATAACTTTTAACAAACCAAGAAAAAGAAGAAAATCATTATAGCCATATTATTATACGTAACTTAAATGTTGTCTTTAATGGAGTAGACTGTAATAGAACTTCTCAAGGTAAAATGCGTCCTGATTAAAAGGCATGATGAACTCTCCATCTGCTTTATTTTAAGAACATTGTATTAAACCTTACATACATACAGTGGGATACTTTTGTGATCTTACACCATTTATACGAAAAGCTTTAGTTAAAGGCTCATCCTAAAGGGAGGCTCAAAATTTTATGTTTAGGCATGTTGTAAGAAGTCAAAGAATAGACTTTAACAATGTCCTTGTTTTGGGGTGGTATAGGCTATAGTTTGTTCACATCTATTCCCATACAATCAGATATGAAATGTGAAAAAGAAAATAAACAAGATAAGTCTATACAAGTTACTCGTGTAAAAGGTTAAAGGCTAATGCTATAGTGAAATCTGTACATTTGTGTAGAAAATATTTGTTTTATTTTTAAGATGCTGATTAGAAGCTCATACTATTTCTTTGAAAATGTAAAAACATTTAAAGAATACTGATATAATAGGCATTATAGGTCTGATGTACCTTTTGATACAGCTTATCTTTCCATGACAGTGGATTTGAGATAACTTTATTACTTCCTATTTCAAGAAGTGTCACTGGGACCCTTAGATTTCAAAACTGTGTGGTAAAGAAACATACGTAACATTAATTACTTTAGGAAAAAAATGATCAGTTCTTTTAAAACATTTTGAAAGACTTTGTTATAAAATTAGTTACAAGCTGCAAAATACTACGAGAAAGAAAAGAAAAGAAGATGTTATTGCTGGTTCAGTGGCTGATGACAGCAATTGAGAATCTGGTGAAATGGATTTGTACAAAACTGTGATTTCTTAACTGCCCTTTCAATATTACGAAACGCTGAATTCTGAGAAAATGTGGGAAAAGAGTAGGAGATTGTCACATAAGCTAAAGAAAATATTCTGTTGTAGTACAGCCTCTCTGAGTAAACAGTCATTATTGTAAGAATGGAGAAGCAATCACATCGGTTAAGTGTTTTGCTCTTGTCAGTTCTCATTGTAGTTTTCCATCCTCAGCTTTAACTGGGCTGATGGACTCCTACTACAGGAGGGGACATAACCAATAAAATGCACTGAAGGAAACAGCATGTAGAGGAAAAAGTGTCAAAAAAGATTGCAGAAAAATATGCAAGTTCAGCTTCTTACTCTAGGGAAAATCATTATATATAGCTTTCTTAATAAGAACTATAAGCATATTGCAATTTAGAAACAATTATTTTCTTTAAAAAGCATTGTGCAAGTGATCTACTTTGCCATTTTTAAATCATTCTGTTCATTTATGGGAAAAAAAAAGAGTTTTTATCCCATGGATGAAAGCATAGGTCAGTATTTATTTTCTGTTTTGATTTTGCTGCATTTTTAATAGACCATAGATCTGAGGAAGAAAACCCATATTATGTATGCACACAGCATAATGAGGTGTTTGGCTCCCTCTGATATACAGGTGAGTCTGGTAAGTCCTTGTATTTTCCATAGTCTCATACACTCCATTGCAAGTTCCTGTTCTGGAGACTTGGAAGTTTTAAAGCTGACTTGGTCGTCACAATTTTGTACAAGTTATCCTAGTGCTGTCTCAATGGCACATCCTCAACAACAGAAATGTGATTCATGACGCAGTAATCCACAGATTCAGAGCTCACCTCTTGCAGCAGCACAATGGGGTTTTTATGGGAGGCGCTCTATTTCCTTCAGGTAGTTTGTAGGGTCTGTCATTGTCCTGACCAATATTAAGAAATGAAATAACGAGGGAAAAAAATCCTCCTGCCTAGTTCGGCAGGAACTAAAACAGATTGAAATTGGAAGAAGGTATGCAGGAGGCTCACATTTTAGCAGTCTGGAGTTTACAGGGGAGCTGAGCTTCCTCTGGGCTGGGAGACAATGGGAAGCTCCTCTGCTGTATCTAGCAGAGATGGGAGCTGAGACATTCCCCTCCCCACAACACACTCTTACTTCAGTCCCAGCTGCCAGACTGGAGGGGGCTGTATGTGTTCACATCCTTCTGCTGGCAAAGTGGGGGAGGACGACTATGTGGATGAGAGTGGCAACAGGGGCTATAAAAGAAATTAGACAGATAAATATGAGTTTAAAGTCTCTAAATGAATCTGCAGGCATCCTGAACAGTGCAGTAATCCTGGGTAAGCTTTGCTCTTGGCAAACATTTATTCAATGGCCATTTAATAGCTCCTGACTGACAGCAAGTCTGTAGTGTAATCTAAGTCGTTCCCTCCCCCCCCATCCATCCGTCACTCTGGAGAGAGTTTCTTCTCCTGCGAACTGCGAGGGAGAAAGGATATAACTGTTCTTTCTGGAAATTCCACTTGAACCAGGGTTCAAGGATAAATATTACCTCCCCTCGGATATGTTAACTATTTTTTAATGATGTGATCTGATATTTTAACAGTGTGCGCAGTGCAGCAGAGCTTTGGGTTTGTTGTTTAAATATCTTTGATGGTATGTCATAACAAATTAGTTTCTAAATGTTGCCAATTTGGCAGACAAAGCTGATTATTTCCTGCAATCACACTGCATATGTGCACAAGATTATAATTAATGACCAGGGATGCCAAGCACACTTTAATAATGATCCTTCAGCATTTAAGGGACTGTTAGAGTTATTGGCATTTGTGCCTTGTGTTGCAGAGGATAGGGGCAATGAATACTGATAGATCTATCAGTGTCATAGAATCCAATAGTTTCCTGATTTTTCTTATAAATTGAAGGATTCACTGGGAGTTATTGACAAAGCAGCTGCAGTGAATATTAACAGTGTTTGTGCTGCTTTCACTGAAGCACTACGAACTCCTAATTAGATTGGAATTGCTATTTTGGCAACTTAGCGATGTAGTTTTCCTTAGTATATTGTCCATTTTGTGTAAGGATTGCAAGGAAATCAGTGATGGATTTTTGAAGAGCATCTGAATGTCAAGCCAGCAGAGGGCTGGATCAGAATAAAAACTAAAGTGGAAAGGCATAGTGCATTTAAAAATAAAATAAAATAAAAGTAAACCTTGCAATACAACCCATCAGGAATAGGACATGGATCCAACTTCTGTGCTCTTCTTAGGATGCTCAAGGAAACACCTCTTTAGGGCTGTTCACGTGCAGAGCACAAGAGCTGTTATAATATTATACTATTATATTTGAGAGGGTAAAAAAAAAAGCTACCAACTCAAATTTATTGCTAGCTTTGTTTCAGTGCCTCCTTACCCTAATTTCTCAAGAGATCTCCTCTTGAGCAGAACAACAGAGATAATGGTTCTGGTTTTTATTTTCTCTGTGAGAATCAGTTGATATTGATACTGCCCTGTCACTAAACGTCATCCTTTAAGTTGTAGAATCATAGAATTATTAAAGTTGAAAAATACCTCTAAGATCATCAAGTCCATCAGTCAACCCAACACCACCATGCCCACTAAACCACATCCTGGAGTGCCACATCTACACATTTTTTTAATACCTCCAGGGATGGTGACTCCACCACTTCCCTGGACAACCTGTTCCAATGCTTGACCACTCTTTCAGTAGCAATTTTTTTCCTAATATCCAATATAACCCTCCCCTGGCACAACTTGAGGCCATTTCCTCTCATCCTATCGCTTGTTACTTGGGGAGAAGAGACCAACACCCATCTCTTTACAACCTCTTTTCAGGTAGCTGTAGAGAGTGATAAGGTCTCCCTTCAGCCTCCTCTTCTTCAGACTAAACAACCCCAGTTCCCTCAGCTGCTCCTCTTAGGGCTTGTGCTCCAGACCCCTCACCAGCTTTGTTGCTATTCTTCAGTGCCTCAATGTCCTTCTTGTAGTGAGGAGCCCAAATCAGAACATAGTACTCAAAGTTTGGCCTCACCAGTACTGAATACAGGGGGACAATCCCTTCCCTGGTCGTGCTGGCCACACTACTCCTGATGCAGGCCAGGATGCCATTGGCCTTCTTGGCCACCTGGGGACACTGCTGGCTCATGTTCAGTGGGCTGTCAAACAGCACCCCCAGGTCCTTTTATGCCTGGCAGCTTTCCAGCCATTCCTCCCCAAGCCTGTAGCACTGCACGGGGTTGATGTGACCCAAGTGCAGGATCTGGCACTTGGTCTTGCTAAACCTCATACAATTGGCCTCAACCCATCGATCCAGCCTATCCAAGTCCCTCTGCAGAGCCTTTCTACCCTAAAAAAATACTTCTACCCAATTTGGTGTTGTCTGCAAACTTACTGAGGAAGCACTCAACTCCCTCATCCAGATGATTGATAAAGATATTAAACAAGAGGTTCTAGAGGTCTCTGTGACATGGGCAACCTGGTCTACTGGGAGGTGTCCCTGCCCATGGCAGGGGGCTTGGACTGAATGATCTTCCAAGCCAAACCATTCTATGATTCTATGATTCAACAAAGGCAGCACACAGTACACCTTGAACTCAAAAAGCATTGTAAGGTATTGCTGCTGCCTTCTCCCTAAGAATGAGGTGGTGTGTTTTGTCACTTTTCCATCAGAAACCTCACATGGCATTTTCTTCAGCTTTCCTAAAAGGAAGGATGCAAGGAAGGAAAAGAGGTGAGGAATGGGACAGAGGATTATGATGGAGAGAAATGTGCCATGTGAACCTTTTAGATAATTTCAAATTACAGCTCACAAAAACCAGTTACTAAGGCTGAGATGTGTGATTAGATAGTATCATTGGAAAAATCTAAATCTAAATCTAAATCTAAATTTACTCTCTGGTGATCTGAAACAGAGGTAGATTTTCTGGATGTTCCTATACTTTCTGTGGTCTGTGAAGATCCTGATCTGAGCTCTGTTTTATTCAGATTGTTATAATTAGGGCAGATTTTGATCATAAAGCCAGAGTATGTAATCCACAGCTTCTGTATACTGATTACGTTTGTGCCTGTTAACATTCACCAAGACTCTCAATCATCTACATTTCAATAGACCTTGTTGAACTTCTTGACAGTAAATGTTTTGTTGAAAATCTACATATTTTTTCAAATTGAAGCTTTATGGACAATCTCTCGGCAACAGATATTTTTTCAATATTTCTGCAGGTGTTTGAGACCAGTGGCTTGAAACCTAACTACTTAGTTTATTAGAAAGCAAGAATTTAGTAAAATTGTATAGTTCAAATTCTGGAAAAAGTACTTCCAAGTTTATAATACATTATTTTACTTTGAGTCAAACTTGGTACTGAATTTTTTTCAGTCAGATTTAATTCTTCACCTCTAAATTTCCAACACAATTTGTGAATAGGATACTGGGATTTTTAAATTATTTTTTAAAAGGTGAGCTCATTTTACTAAGGAAACTTTTAAAGAGGATAGACTTCCGCTCATTATTCTTTAGCAACTTGTCTTTTTAAGTAAGTTTTTACAGAGACAGGTTTGCGGATTGATATATATGCCTTAAATTAAAACCTAGTTACTTCAGATACCTATGAGGGAGCAATTTCCCAAGAAAGGGAAAGCTGTGTTGGTGCTGATACATCTCATTAAGTCAAACCCACAACGTTCCAACCAACTGAAAGTTAAATTTTACTCTGACTCGTGTAATTGAACAAAATTTAAGTGTGTGATAGTTTTTACAGACCAGGCAAATACCTGAGAGGGAAGTGGAAGCAAATGTCCTCGCTCAGTGAGAATTAAAAGCCTTGGCTATTTTGTGCAAGGCAGTTGTGGGACTGGCAGGAGGGGATCGAATTTCTGACTTTCAGTCCCAAGGTCAGGCAATTTGCTCCTTTTGGTGGACACTTCTGCTGAGTAGATGTTTATTTCGTATTTCATTGCGCTGACTTACATGTGATGATTTTACACTCGATTTTAATTATATCTGATGATCTTGCTAGAAGTGCTGAAAGAACTGGAGATAGGAGAATGAAAGGCACAGTTTTGTCACGTGGTATCGTAAATAAGTTAGTTAAAGGAATTGTGAAAGGGAAAAACAGGGAAGACATCTGTCCAGAGGACTCTAGTGTAAATAACTTGTAAATGCTGGTGCATCTTTCAGTATAATGAACTGATCAACATAGATGTGAAAACCTTAGTTTAAATGTCTGCCAGGATGACTTGGATGCAGACAGAGTGCAGCTCTTCTCTCACTATATTGTAAATGTTAGGTCTAAATAGTTTTGGTCGGATGTTTCTGAAAGAGATTCTTTTTATTATTTTTTCTTTTTTTTTTAAGAAAAAAGTCTCCCCTTGCTGTGAAGGTCTCCAGGAATTAGTATGACCAGGAAACAAAGTCCCCAAGACTCAGGAGATGCAGGTCTCTGTCAGCTTCTGCCCCTGCCCTTGGCTTTAGGGAGGTCAATTCATCTTTCTGGAGCTCAGCTTTCCAGTCTGTAAGACAGGTTATAACGATACAGGGCACTGGGCAATTGACATTTTGCCGATATGTAAATCTACTGATAACAACCACTGCCTAAAAACATTATATGGTTATTATTCACTAGTAAAAGGGAATTAAAATTCCTGTATTGTAGAATGCAGTTCTACTATGAGAAAGTAAGAATATAATTGAGGTCTGGTATAAACAGAGGTGACAGCATATGAGCTGCTCCTGATATTGATCAATAACCATCTTTCACTGTAATTGTTTACTGCTGTGTATGTGAGTTATTGATCTTCTCTTGCTAGCTTCTTTGTGTTCTTCCAGTTTCTAATTCGTTCTTGCTTTTTTCTCTTAGAGAGTTTAAATAAAAGCTTGAAAAGGATTATCAAACTGAGCCTTGAGAAGAGATTGCTTAAAGCCAGCGTTCACCCCCCTGCCAAAAAAGAAAATAAAATCAATAGTCCTGATGACCATTCCAGTTTATCAGTGAGCTGTCTAGCAAAGACAACAAATTAGAATAATTTATGTACTGTGATGAGAGGTCCAGCATGGCACACAACTGTTCAGCATTGCTCAGGATCAGTTCTCTGTATCCACTGTCTCGCTTCACAATGCGGTGGGGCAGATACTCAGAGCTCTGCATATCTCAGTGAAGTTTCTCTCTTGTTCAGACCTCTAGTGAAATGCAGAATGTCTCAAACACTCAATCCAGGGCTCTTTCTGAAACCTGAATGCTGAAACATGTGCAGAACTAGTGTTTTTAAAACCCAGGCAGTTCCGTCAGGTGTTTGTTAGTGAGCTGGGTTTGGGGGTACTGTTCACTTTGAGCTAACAGGGAGCAGGGGCACCCCTTAGCTTACGCTTGGGTCTAACACCTGCTTTTACTTTTGGGCAGAGAGGGGAAAGCTTTGTCCATTCATATGCCCAGGTTTCACTTTAGATTTTATGAAATAACATCCATACCTGAAATTCTACCCTAAATGTCTTTGGTTGCCATAGTAGATGCTGAAGCACTGTGATAATCTGATGTGCTTCTTAATGGGTGGGAATACACTCTTTTCTCTAGCTTGAGTTTGCAAATGATCTGGAGGGGGAACCTGGGGATGGTGCAGTCCATTAGTTCCATCTCAAATTTATTGTGGCATGGCTAATGTAACATACATGCATTTAAAAGTAGCTTGGCTTAATCACCTGCAGTGCTGCCACCACAGTATCCAGAAATAACTTGGAATCAGGTAACTTATTCAATTTTTTAAACTCCCTGAGTGTATTTTTATTATTTGTAACAATATTCACATAACCAAAGCTTTACTGCAAGGGAACAATCATGCTCTGTAGATTCACATCATGATGTAGTTTAATGGCGTCACATAAAATGAGTTTACTCCTCTCTGAAGAGCTCAGTTTGTACGCTTCTTTTCACTCAGACCTCATTTCAATGAAGCACATTCTTCTTACAGAGTTCCCCGCTCACAGCTTCTGCTCTGGGTTTGACATGCCCTTACAGCCTTGGTGCCTTCTCAAGCTTCAGCAAATCCAGCAGCAGCTCTTGGTGGATAGACAGCCAGCATCCAGGGCAAGACCTGGGGCTACATTTTCTCTTGTCTTAGATCTGGTACAATCTACAAATGATGACGATCTTTCTCATAACCAAACTTAAGAAATATCTGAAATCATTACTTTCTTTGACATGCTATCTTGGAGTATCTTTTTATTGTTGAACGGAAATGCAATGCCCTCTCAGCGATACACAAGCTTTTCCTTTCTCACACCTCACTGCATCACTCAGGTTTATTTTGTTCCCTCCTACCTTGTTTTGCTGCCTTCTCTGCAGGCTGCTGCTTTAGCTGTCCCCTGGCCCCTTTCTTTGGCATTATCCAGGACCATCCTCCTTCAGAAAGGACTGGAAGCACAGTATCCATGTGATCAGTAAAGCTGAACAAAAGTAGATATAAATTGTGAGATCCTTTGCATATACAGTGTGTTCATGTGTGTTAGCTTCATAATAAATAAGGAAAAGGAGAGGGATGAGACACAGGGAGAAAATGGGCTGCCTGATTCCACATCCCGTGGTTTCAGGGAAGCCACATTAACCTAATGTGTGAACTATTTCTTTGGCATATGTGAGTGATAACCCTCTGAAAAGCAGAATACATGTTTAGATACCTGAAAGAGAATTTAGGGGTCTTAAGTTTTTAATAAACTTGCTGATCAAATTATGAATATCCCCATCATGAACTCTTTGTATTTATCTTCATAACTTTATCAAGACCTAATAGCAATGGATTTAAGAGTGCCTCT
>NW_010160343.1:0-2390 GCF_000695765.1 Mesitornis unicolor | reverse complement strand
ACTTTCATCCCTATCAGCAGGTATTAAAATGGCTTGTTTCCAGATAAGAAAAATATATGTCATATAAAATGTCTGTGGTTTTCTAAATGGCTTGCACATCTCATTAACTTAATATTTTTTCCATTGGTCACTTTCGAGTTATTACTTTCCAACCATAATTTTTAAAATTTAATTTCGACCTGGCATTACCCTAAAATTAAATTCTGATCTACCCTCCACCTAAAATGAACTGGGGAGGAAGCCATTTTGCATTGCATTATCATCCTATCAAATTTAACTAATTTAAAGGTGACATGAATAAAATATTCATTAAAAGTACAGTAACCGTTTGTCTGTGATCTTTAGCAAAGTCCCCATTAACTTTCAGTTGACTCTCAGTTGAAAACAGCAACCTCTCTTTCTAAGCCTTTCTGGAACAACTTTGATTTACATGAAGAACATAGCTTGTCTTCTTACTCTCTCACTCATTATTTGTTAAATTTCTTTTTTATTGCCTGTCTTTGGGCTAAAATACTTCCCTCCATAGTAGTCTGAAGTACAGATGCACTGACATATTAAAGCAGCAAGATATTATAACATTGTCAAGCTTCCTTTAACAACGTAAAGAAAAATATTCCTGGGGGAATTCAGCAGCTGTTTGCGGGATTAAATGTTTTCTATTTAGGTAAGAAACTTCTCACTGGTTGTCTTGCATCATTCCTGCATGCTTTCTCAATCTTGACATTCACTGAGTCTCATTAGAAGATTACTAAAATCATTAATCCATTGGTTCTTGGACCAAGCTGTCTGTTTGCACACCCTTGAGCTCAAGAGGAGCAGAACTTGGTCAAATCTGAGAGTTGTAAAATTTTTTTAATCATTAATTTTTAAATTTTTCTTTTAATTCTAAAAATTTATGAGAAGTAGACTGTCTTAAAGTCTGTGTAGAAGGTTCTTATTTTGATCTGTCTCAGTGTGCAGTGACGCTTGAGCTTAGGAGCCCCTTGTTGCAGGAGCTATGTCTGCATTGTGGCTCTGAATTTGCCTTCTGAGAACAACTCCTTTTAACACAGATTACTTAATGCTGATGATAAAGCAGTGTCTTATATTACAAAAAAAAAAGAAGATAATTACCAAAATGCAAAGTGATTTAGCCTAAATTAATGAATAAACACTACCAAATAAGTAGTGTTTGTTCCTTAGAACAGGAGTGATAGAAAAATGGATTTGTAAACTGTCACATTTGCAGATTTGTATGAAAAGGTACAAGAAATAATCTTTTGTGTATACTCAAGGATATTTTGGTGTACTTAAACAGGAGTTACTACTGTTGTAAAATGAGCTACAATCTTTGAAATAGAATTCCTTTATACTTTAAGGAGAGAAAATTCAGTATTATGACCAAGTCTTATACATAGCTCCATGACTAGTTCCTATATTTTGTTCTGCACTAAGGAATTCAGCCAAACTGGGATATTTTGCAGCCGTAATCAGAAAAGTACTGAGTTCTGGGCTGGATTCTGTGGTGTTGTACATGGGGATAGCTCAGTGCTGTATCTGTGCTGATTTATCATGGGTAAAAATCCAGTACAATCTTTGTAGTAGGGTACAGGAAGAGGATATTATTTCTCAGTTATTTTTTTATTGTAGCTGGAAATATCTCATACATAAGTTTATATTAAATAATAAACAGAAATAAAAAATCTGTTGGGCATTTTAAATTTGGTTTGTGGATCATATGAAACACTGGACACTTAGAAATGCTCTATTCTTAAATTACAGATGCAGTGATGGAATCATATATAACTCTTCTGCACACTCTGTTTTTGCCTTATTGATTGTGAAATGATGGGATCATTTCAGGGGCTTTTTTTCCTTAGAGACCATCAGATAAAGTATTTTCCTGCTTTCCAAAGTTAATTTCCAAAATCAGTTGATGCCACTGGGGAGGGGATGTAGTCCGTACTACAAATAGTTGTCATTCTTCTTCCCCTTTAAAGTTGGAGTGCTCTGGATTACTTTTAACTGAAATTCAACATTACTTCCTTTTTCAGGCCTTAGCTGAAACTTTTAAGATTTATAAAATCTTGAATTATTTTTAAAAGTAATTTTAAAAAGCTGTTTATCTGTATATCTGATTTGAACAAAAATAACAGTAAGTCAAAATTAGCAAAATTTATTCTTCACAGTTTAGTGACCAAGCCTTAATTCTTACAACTCTCTAGCTGAAATCAGTGTAACAGTCTTACCTCTGTTCCCATAAGAGAAATTTGGTAGTCCCAAAGAAAACACAATGTTTTCTCTCAGCTGAGTTTAGAAGCAGGCTCAGGTACCTCCTTAATACGCCTGAACAGTGGGTATATTATGGAATTAAAGAACATTGATGGTATTATTATTATTATTATTATTAT
>NW_010160342.1:0-9100 GCF_000695765.1 Mesitornis unicolor | reverse complement strand
ACCTGGGGTTGCTCCTGCCCAGATGCAGGACACCTTCCCCTAGAAATGACAGAAACCACTGCCTGCCTGTTGAATTGCCAGTCCCTCACTTGATAGAAACTTGCTTTCCTTGAAATTGCTCCACGGCCACAAACCTGCTTCCACTTGTGAGAACTGATGTAACCACCACCTTGGCTAATGGGACAGTCTCCTTTTAATTTACTAGATTTGCATAACGCTGGAAATCTATACTTAAAGCTTATGCTGATTCACACAATTCTTGGTCCTAACTCTTACCTTTTGGCAGTCACTGTCTTCACCACTGCAGCCAGCAGTAGGTGTGTTAGTTATGACAGATAGCAAGCTTTTAAATACCCGTGGATTTCTTAGAAAAGAGAAACTATGACTAAGTGACCAGAATGCGCATTCCAAAAAGAACAGACAAATGTAAATCTATCTCACAAAACTACTGCTGACCTCAACTGGTCCTACAGTTTTTCTCAACTCCTTTGGGTCATCGGAGTATACCAGCAGCCCTGTACAGGTAACCCCGCCATACTGACTCTCTTTAAGAATTTTCTACTTCCATTTCTTCCTCCTTTATTTCCTTTATAAAGTATTTTTTAATGGAGAAGGGAACTGATTTCCTACCTGTTTTCTACAACTGCCTTTTCTTTTCCTGCTGCTGTTAAAAACAAAAGGCTCTGTTTTTGCAAAACAGGTTTTTGAAAGCATTGATTTCATATTTATTGTTTCATGCAATCAGTCTGAAGCAATTTACATAGAAGTTAGAAATAAGAGGAAAAAAAGGAGAAGGCATGATTTGAGCTTCAGCCAGGCAGTTCTGAAAAGTTGATTCTTGATTGAATCAGGATAGATTTTTTCTTTCACTTGCACCATCACCACTAATAAAGGCTCTGAATAGAATCACTGTTCTCATTTAATTCTTTGCAGCTAAATTTCCTTCAGACCATGATGTTCCTATTCCTTACCATTGTCAACAGGTTTCCACAGGGGAAACAGGATGAAGCTTTCTAAGTTTTTCTGCTAGTGATTACAGAAAAGAGAGAATCTGCTCCATCTTCCAGAATAGTGTCAGTTTCGCAGGAGAAGCTGAAATAAAAAGCAGCAGTTCCTTATTTATTTTGTGATATCTAGGCCAACACTATGAACAGCTCCCTGGTTATATTCAATTTGCTGATACAAAAGAAGAAAGAACAGGCTTCTTTCAGAGTAAAATACCTCCCTAAGGTTGTTGTTATCACTCAAGGCCTCCATAATTCCTCAGTGAGCAGAAATTCAGTTTCCCCAGAAGTCATCTACAAATCCAGACCTTCTATTTTTAAGACCTGCTATCAGCATTTATGCACATTCCCCTTTTCATAGAATCATAGAATGGTTTCAGTTGGCAAAGACTTTCAAGATCATCGCGTCCAACCATCAATCCAGCCCTACTAAGTCCAATACTACACCCCATCCCTAAACACGACATCTACTCATTTTTCAAACACCTCCAGGGATGGTGACACCACCACCTCCCTGGGCAGCCTGTTCCAGTGCTTGACCACCCTTTGGCACCCCCCCCCCCCCCCGGGCCAGCCTGTTCCAGTGCTTGACCACCCTTTCAGTAAAGAAATTCCTCCTAATATCCAACATAAACCTCCCTTGGTGCAACTTGAGGCCATTTCCCCTGGTTCTGTCACTAGCTACCAGGGAGAAGAGACTGAGCCCCACCTCGCGACAACCTCCTTTCAGGTAGTTGTAGGGGGTGATAAAGTCTCCCCTCCATCTCCTTTTCTCCAGACTAAACAACCCCAGCTCCCTCAGCTGCTCCTCATAAGACACGTTCTCCAGACCATTCACCAGCTTTGTTGCCCTTCTTTTGACAGTCTCCAGCATCTCAATGTCTGTCTTGTACTGAGAGGCCCCAAACTGAACACAGTATTCAAGGTGCAGCCTCACCAGTGCCAAGTACAGGGAAAGGATCAATCCCCTGCTCCTGCTGGCCACACTATTCCTGATGCAGGCCAGGATGCCATTGGTCTTCTTGGCCACCTGGGCACACTGCTGGCTCATGTTCAGTCGACTGTCAATCAACACCCTCAGGTCCCTTTCTGCCGCTTTCCAGCCACTCGTCCCCAAGCCTGTAGCGCTGCATGGGGTTGTTGTGACCCAAGGGCAGGACCTGGCACTTGGCCTTGTTGAAGCTCATACACTTGGCCCCAGCCCATTGATCGAGCCTGTCCAGGTCCCTCTGTAGAGCCTGTCTACCCTCAGGCAGATCAACACTCCTGCCCAGCTTGGCGTCATCTGCAAACTCACTGAGGATGCACTCAATTCTCTTGTCTATGTAATTGAGAAAGATATTAAACAGAAGTGGCCCCAGTACTGAATTCTGGGTAACACCAAGCCCACAACCTCTCAAAAGCACTCTCTCATTATAATTTTCCTTGTCCCTGTAATTTTTAAGCTTATGTTACTAGTTTCACACTGAAGTTTCTTATAGTTTTTAGTCAACTGACTCGTCCTTTATAAGGCCCTAAAATCCATCCCGTGGTTACAGCAACGGTTACACCTCTGGGGTGTGAGTACTACCCATCTGCATCCATGTTCATGCCTTATTCTTACCTTTTCTATGGCATCTATAGTGCCACTTTCTGTCTAGTCTTCGGTCTTCATTATCTGTTGCACCAACTATGTCTGACAGGGTTTGAACATCTAAGCTCTTCTCTCAAGGAGTGCTACATGATGAAGCAGCTCCCTCAAAATGAGAATCCTGCCAATTTTAACAGTAGGAAGTATACAAAAGGAAGAGGAAAGGCAATTTAAACACCATCTACATGCAAGGGAAAACCTCTTTTGATACTTAATTATGTTGTTTTTCATGCTTTCCTAGAGTCTGTTCCTCAAATAGAGTTTTATGTTCATCCATGTGTTTTTTACTTGTAAAATCACTTGAGTCAGCAAGTTCACAGGTAACAACACTTGAGCCTCTAGTTCAACATGATCAACTCTCCTTTTCAACTTGTGTTCTGCAAACAGTAGCATTGTAAACCAAAATACATTGCTATAGTTACTGCACCGGGAATTACATCAACATATAGCAATCATAAATTACAGATTACAAATTCATGTCATCCCTTACACTCAAAAATATTTCCTTGTCACTCTCCTCCTCAAT
This sequence comes from Mesitornis unicolor, assembly GCF_000695765.1. Taxonomy (NCBI): domain Eukaryota; kingdom Metazoa; phylum Chordata; class Aves; order Mesitornithiformes; family Mesitornithidae; genus Mesitornis; species Mesitornis unicolor. The sequence goes on along the minus strand of NW_010160342.1, from coordinate 5,940 downwards.
ATTCTCTTCTACCACTGTTCCTTATCTGACTTACTCATTCTGTCTTCTCTTTTTTGCATTACCATGAGACAAAGCATTTTCTTTAGCATTCACCATGAAGTAAAGCATTTGGGTTTTTCTAAAGTGCCTCAGACATGCAGAGCAATGTGTAACTACTTAGTAACAAGAATACTAATGAGGAAAATGCAATTTTGTAAGTAGTTGGAAACAGGCGCATCAAAGTTCCTACTCTCTCACGGAAGCTAAAAAAATTTGCATAACATTAAATAGTCATATTGCGTGTCCATGCAAACTGCAATTCAAGTTAGGATAAAACAGATGTGTTGTTAAAACGCGTTTTCTATGACCCTGGATCTTTATTTAATAGTAAACAAATAATAAATAATAAAGAGAGCATTGGTTTAATGTCACTATTTAAAATAATCAATGACTACCTAATAAATAATTCTAAACCAAGATTTTGCATTTTTTTGGATTGTACGTGTATTTCCTCTTAGATGTTAATGCATGGCCTGAAAATAACTAGAAAAAACAAACAAACAAACAAAAGTACCATGACTGTAAAATCCAAGGAAAATGTAAAGAAAAAGATCTTGCCAAATACAACATACAACTCACATGGAGTTATTTGTCAAAATTCCCAGTGCGAACAACGGAAATGTTAGAGCTGCTTTTTGAATACAAGTTACAGGAGATTTTGTAGCACAAATATTAAGCAGCTACATAAATATGTCTCTCAGCTCCCACTGTAAACAGAAGAGGTGCACTAGGGCTAGTTCCTTGATCTACTCTGTTTCCCTTGACTTGTTGTGGAGGGTTATAGCATCCTGAGTGTTAGGATTGCTAGGATGAAGCAGCTGCCTAAATCTGCTCCATTTAGAACACATTAGATAAGTGCCTAAAAGGGAATGCAAAAAGAGCTGGGACTGTGGTGCAGAAACCACATTGTGGCAAGACACAGTAGCAGCTGCAGCGTGGGCTGCAGGACTCGCAGGAAGCTGAGCCAAGAAGTACTTACCTGGTGCTTTCCAGAAATGCATTGAGGGAAATGACTATGCCATCATGTATATTAACTACAATTTATGTGTTCTAGAAAAATTACTTTAGAGAAAGCACGCAGAGTGTTTAAAATGTTCCTGAGAATGACTGTCATGCTTTGTTCCCTGTAAAACAAGGTAATTTTGCTGCCTCTGACGAATGGAAAAAGAGATTTGAAGAACAAGGCTACAGAGAATAACAACTTTCCATGCAGATATTGTGCTATTGCAGTCCAGCACCAAGGAATGAATCATGTAAGCAGTTCTTTAAAGCCTGAGAATGTTTTATGGGCTTGGCAGCACGCAGGTACTTTTGGCAATCAGATGAGATACCCAGGACCACACAGTTAGAACACACTGCCAGAGAGAAGCTGTAGGCTTTTAGGCAGCATTAAAGTTGGCCACTGCTGTGTGCAACCTCTGTGACACAGAAATGGCCAGCTTTGGTAGAAATGTTGTATCTGGAAATTAAAAGACAAATCCATGTAGGCCAGTCTGAGTAATGAAGAGGGAAATTGGTGGTGATTGCTACTATTACTTTCATCCACATATTGCCCTTCATAAATAAATAACCTGGAAAAGGTCAATGTCTTCTGCTTCATCACGGTATTCCAATTCTGTTTTGGCTTCTTGAATTTCAGGATGATATTATTCTGTCCCAACCTTAGAAGTGACTCAAAGAACAGCTCTTTTTTCTTATTCTACAAATACTGTCTTATTGTGCAGTTCAGCTTTTCAGCTTGGGAAGTTATCTAGAAGAGAAAAAATACTTTCCAAGAATTATCAACTGGGGGAGGGGATCAAAATCTCATTTGGAAGTCCTAAACGGAGAAAGGAAACAACTTGTCGCTTGTAAGGAAGGGAAAATTTTGAAGACCCTCAAGGAATAAGTCTAACAGGGATCTCTACCCACTTGATTTTGTCTCTTGTACTCTCCAGTGGTTAAGTACTCGGTCAAGGTCACCTTTCTCTTGGTTAAGGAATATCTAGTGGTGTTTGTGCACCTGTTCAAGTAGTTTCTTTTCAAAAGGCTTCAAAATACGGCCTCTTCCTTTGAATCTCTGCACCCGATTGTACGTTATGTTTTTGCAACAAGTGAAAAAAGGAAGGACAGATACCAAGTTCTTTTGCCTCCCAATATAGTGCAGAAAAAATAGCTGTCTTTACAACACAGGTGCTGACTGGGTAGTGCCTGTTTACCCTAATGAGCTTAAAGTCTTATTTGTAGTGGACATCTGTCAAGACGTAAGTGAGGTATGCAAGTACTCTTCATCCATTAGCTCTAAGTCCAGCAGAGCTTTCACACTCCTGATTTGAATTGAAGAAGAAAACCTGAGTGGGAATGTACAATGGGACAGTGCACAACTTCAAAGGCAGATCCTGGGCAGTAAGCACATGAGATTTCAAGGAAAACGACAGTGAAAACTGACAACAAAATGGGGATTGTGACAGAAAACTCGTGAGAAAAAGGCCAGTCTGCAGTTCAGGATGAAACAGTGAGTTTGATTCTTTGTTGTACTTTTCCTAGTTGATCTGGATTTTTAATAAAAAGTAAAGACAAAGACAGAGAAAGGATGGGCTGCACACCCTCTCACAGTGAGGTTGCTGATACTATTGCAAGAAGTAGTCTTAAGGCTTTGAATAAACCCAAAAGTATTTTGCATATTGCTCCAGGAGATAAAGGAATCCCACTACTTGTTAAAGGTTCATCTTGCTACAGCATTGATGAATTCCACCAGTGTGGGAGCCAGAGGAAAGACTGCCTGAGAGAAAAGGACAATAAACTATCAGAGCAGGATGAAAATGATAATTTGCAGTTATCTTCCAAGGCTCATTCAGATCCCCAGATTTCCAGGGAAGACAAGAAAGTTGAGAGGACAGCCACAGATGCTGAAGTTGTTCTGTCCGAATTGATTGAGTCTCAGAAGCATATCACTGAGGCCATACAGATCAGAAAGCAAAGCTCCTGTGGATCAGAAGCATCAGCTTTCATTTGGGATGACAAGAATGAAAGCAATTCAAAGCAAATCCTAAAGAGAGGAAAGAAGCAAAAAAATCATAAGGTGGCAAAGCAAGGTCGACCTAGCAAAATTAAAGAAAAGTCCGTTTTGCCCCCGAGGGAGACAGAGAAAAAGGTAGATTTCCCTGAACTGCTTGTTAAGGCTCATCAGAGTACATATGCCTACTTAAATCCCAACCTCTGCAAGTATGAAACTATACTTCACTTGGCCAACCAGGCTACCCAAACTCGGCTCTTCTTACAGCAGATGGTAAGTTTTCTTGTGCTTCGCTTTGATGAAATCAACCAGCTCTTGGAAGAAATTGCCAATGATGGGGAAAATCTTCTCAAAGACGTAGGTGAGAATCTGGCATGGCCAGCAGAAAAAGGTGATTTGAAGGAGCACCCTGATCTTCTGCAGCAACTACTGCAGTATACGGTCAATAAAATGCAGTTAGTGAGTGGGACTCTGGCCTCCCTCACCTCCGGCACCCTGCAGGAGACATGCATCTACCTGAAGTCTGCTGCAAGCAACCTGGAAGGAAAGCTGCAAGCGAAGCAGAACTTTGATGAGCGCCTGCTACGGACAGTAAAGCTGCTTGAAGCCTCAACAGTGGGACCCTCTCAGTCCCCCGGTGATGACAGGACCCTCTGTTCTGAGGACAGTGGCATTGGTGTGGACAGTGAATCCCTCAAAGAGTTCAGTGTTCTCAGCCAGCATGGAGGACAAGCAAGCTGTGATTCCTGCGCACATGGACATCTGTGCCAAAAACACATGCGTGATGGGACAGTGTCACCGGGCAGAGCCTCGTTCCATGACTGTGCACTTGAAAGGCATTTTAAAGAGATATTTTATTCATCCTTGCAGAGCAGGGAGGCAAATTCTTGTCAGAGTGGAGTACCAGAAGGCATTTCTACCATGCCCCAGCATGCAAGCTTGAGCAAAAGCTGTTCCTATAATTCCTTCCAGTCTGACTCTACTCAGGAAGGTGAACATTTCAAAATCTGTGAATCAACAGACTTTCCTTCAGATGACGACGACGACGACGACGATGACGATGATGACGATGATGATGATGATGGGAGCACCCTGGGGGAGGATGATGACAACACAAGTTTATCAGAAATGGGGAAGGATGCTCTGCTGAGGAGGGCCCTGTCTTCACCTGCAGTCACTGATAACACACAGAGGCAGTCCATCAAGAGGACGGAGAATGCAGAGACAGAGGAAATTATTCTGAAGATGAAAGATGCCATCAGTGAAAAAATCAAGTTTGTCCCAGCTACTTTTGGGCATAAAGAATGGACAGAGGATGAGAGCGGAAGAGCAGTCCTAACAAGGCCCAGTACAGCAACGGGCAGCCAGAAAACCTTCAGGAAACAACAACGGTCCAGGTCAGAAGAGTCCCTTAGAAGCCAGGCAGAGGACCCAACCCTCCTAGAGCTTCAGAGAACTCAAAAAGAGCTCAGCAAAAGACTGGAAGTGTTTTATCGAAAGAAGGATACAGGTAACAACCTGGAACCTTGGAAATCAAGAACAGCGCTTTATTTTCAGGATGAGCAAATCACATCTAGGTCCTCTAGCAAACTGAAGACGTGCCTCTCAAAAAATTTCATCATCCTGCCTAACCAGGATAAAGTCCCTTTGTTCATGGCTGATCAAAATCCTACCCTTCAGCTGGATGAAAAAAGAGGCAGGAAGCCTTTAAGAGCTATTGTGCCAACCCAGGAGACATCAGGAGGCAAAGAAATGGAGCCTTCTGGAGCACAAATGCTCAGTGGCAGCTGTGCCCCCCGACAGTCTGTCAAAAAGCTTATTGAAACATTCAGTCCTGCTGACAATCTTGTAAAAGCCACTCCTCTGAGATCTTTAGGACCAATAAAGGGCATCAGAAAATTTGGACTTCCAGTCATCCCACCCACCATTCCCATTCAGAGAGGCCTGGGACCTTTAAATTTTAAGCATCGTATTTCACCGCTAGAAGACACAAACCCTTCAGACACCAATGGAGTTTCTTCTAGTCCTCCAAATGCCTTTCCTCCTGCACCAGCTGCAGAATTAAGCAGTAAGGACACAAAAGAAGAGACTGAGGAAGACTTTGAGAACCTGCCACCACCACCACCTGAAATGTTAATGGACACTTCCTTTGACTTTTCTGAGTCTGAAGAAACTGCAAGAATAGAAGAAAACTCTTCAGAACGTGCCAAAAAGCACACCAAAACAGAATTTCATGCTACTAAGAGATCACAGGTTTCCCCAAGAATGAAAGCCTCCCTTCAGTCTATTGATTTATTGCCAAGTAAAAACATCAGTGGCCCCAGTGCAATTGCTAACAAAGGTCTAAGGAATACCGGAGCAGGGGATGAGAAACTGAAGAGGTACTCTCTGGAGCTGAACCCTACCAACGTGCACATCCCTAGCAAGGAGGAGATACTGGCAACCCAGAGAAAAGAGGCTGCGGATTTGTACAAGCAAACCCATAAAATTATTCCTCTTCAAAATCCCTGTGGGGTTTCAAAACCGCACAGCAATAGCTCAGAGAGCAATTCACCTGCAACTTTAGAGGATTCCAAGAAGCGTGGTTCTCCTGATTCGCTCAGGAGAAATGAAAAAGGCTCAGCGTTTGCCAGGAGAGTCTCCCCAACAAGAACTCCTCCTTCTTCCCCAACAACTGAGAAACGGCTTTTCAGCCCCCCAACATACCACAGACACTCTCTTCAGGCTTTTAGCAACCTGCAACCGAGCTCACCCACCATGCAGAGAAAACCCAGTCCTCCCTCTAGCCCCAGGGTGCCCAGCCCGCCCTTGCAGAAGAAGCTGCCCTCTCCACCACCCCAGCGAAAACCATTCAGCCCTCCCGTAGGGCACAAGCAAAGCTCACCAACGCCACACCGACCACTGGG
>NW_010160341.1:39866-44413 GCF_000695765.1 Mesitornis unicolor | reverse complement strand
ATGAGGAGCAGCTAAGGGAGCTGGGTCTCTTAGGCCTGGAGAAGAGGAGACTGAGAGAAGACCTCATTAAAGTTTATAAATTTGTAAAGGGTGAGTGTCAGGAGGAAGGAGTCAGGCTCTTCTCAGTGATAGCTAATGACAGGACAAGGGGCAAAGGGAGCAAATTGGAGCATAGGAGGTTCAACCTGAACATGAGGAAAACCTTCTTTACTGTAAGGGTTACGGAGCCCTGGCCCAGGCTGCCCAGAGAGGTTGTGGAGTTTCCTTCTCTGGAGACATTCAAAACCTGCCTGGAAACCTTCCTGTGTGACCTGGTCTGGGTGATCCTGCTCTGGCAGGGGGGTTGGACTGGATGATCTTTCGAGGTCCCTTCCAACTCCTAATATTCTGTGACTCTGTGATTCTGTGAAGTTCAGTGTGTCTCAGCATTCAGCTTGTTTTGACCATCTTTTTCAGGCCTGCAAGATAGACAAAAATTTAACAATTATTTTATGATAAAGCAGGAACCTCACACTCTTCTATAAACTTGGGAAACTTGGAATAGTTTGGTAATTTCTCCTCCTCAGACACCACCTTGATTTGTAAAACAATCAGCAAAAATCAAGATAACAAATCAGGCTAAACTGGTAAAAGAGTAAGTGAGCTACGCTTGGACTATTTCTTATCCGACTCAAATCTTGAAGTTGAATTTTCTTTCCTTAATAAAGAGCGTGCTCAACCTCCTGCCATCATAAGGAAACTCAAAAAGAGGAAAGCCACACTTCCGAGTGTGGGTGCCTCTCCTGTTCATATGAAAAACTGGCAGCAAGAGTTTTCTTTCTTTTACTCAATAGGACACCAGATGGCCACAAAAGATTTTTCATGGGAAGAATTAGTTAATGTAATTAATTTTTAAGAAAATAAAATGAGATAAGTAAATAGCGATGTGTTTATTGGTGTTGCACGGAAATAGTAACTGCAACATCTACAGGCAGAGGAATAACATCAGGATGCGACTCCTAGTCCCAGACGCTCAGACACATTATCACATCTCAAGAATGCAACTTCAGAATAAAAAATGTTTTTCTATTTGTAAACTTTTTCCTTTGCCCCTTATAGGCTATCATTAGTATCTGTGAGACATTCCCTATTTTGGTGTCCAGTGGTCATGAAGTACATGTAAGTTTTTAGAAAACATAAGCTAAGACTCTCAAGTGAACTTTATACCACCAGAATATTACATCTATTGGGTTTTGTATTTTTTCTATTTTAGTTAATTCTGATGCTCCTAATTATTTCTTTGTCAAAGAGAATTTAACTTCCCTGTGCCCCAACATACGCTTCAACAGATTTCCATTCTTCACATACCTGTTTTCAACTTCCATCCTAAACCTTTGGCAAGCAATATATCACTGAAAGTTTCTAATCATTATATTAAATAATGAGTTTTTCAAGACCTTCTGAATGCAAATAATTAACACAAAGGTGTGGAAAATAAAAACCATGCTAACAGATAAAAAAGTATTACTTAACATGAAAAAACTCTTAGAACAACTAACTCGGAGCAGAGACACTATGTTTGCATTGAAGAAGACACGTAGTAAGGAATAATGCTGGAAAAACTTTGGTATAAGAGGCAAACGCAAATACAATGCAAGTTTACAAAGTTATATGGCTGTAGCAGAGGCAAATACAGCTCTGTACGAGATCTACAGTAAAAGGAATGTTCTTTTTCTTTTTATCTCCTGGAGTTTTCCATGGTCCTACCCACCTTGGTCCTTGGAAGTTATTGACAAATTGGAGGGAATTCACAGGAAGGTGCATAAATTGTCCATGGTTTTATAGCAGTTGCTTTCATAGAATCACAGAATGTTTTGGGTTGGAAGGGACCTTAAAGATCATCTAGTCCAACCGCCCTGTCATGTGCAGGGACAACTCCCACTAGACCAGGTTTAAAAAGAATTTAAAACAAATGTGGGAACATCATAAGGTTAAGTGCTAAGCAAAGAGAAAACATCATAGCAACATACATATACTTTAAAGTCCTAAACACTGAAGTTGTAACGGAAGTATTCAGAATAGTTTAGAGAAGTAGGATGGCAGCAGGAAAGTGAGAATTCAGGCAAAGTTAACTCAGACACCAGTTTAACCACAGAATAGTTTACAAAAGAAGGTAAAGGAAGTGTCAGGACACCAAATATTTAAATGGGGCAACCTAATCTAGTCAAAGATATTCTTCAGAGAATAATTTAATTTTTGCAAGAGGATAAACTAGATTACTGGTGTTTAACAATTCTGGCTGGGTAAGTCACATCTTCCATCAACATTTGGAGAGACATATGCCTCACGTGGTTCGCATGTTCAATTTCTATATGTGTGTAGATGAAGAGCTTCCAGAAAGCAGCAAAGGTATTGCACATCTGTGAATCATCTGAACTGCACATGTATTGCTTCCACATACCTGAATCCTGGCTCCATGCTGGTCTTGGAACCAGTACGCTCACTGCCTGTACATTACCACACACAAATCGACCCAGAAGTCTCAGGGAGTTCCTAGTTGGCTGTCAAAGATGATATCCGGGAATGGGCTACTTCTGCTATTAACAGTTGGTTGCCTTTTTCTTCCCAAGTCAACTTGGGGGGTATACATGTTTTAGAAGGCAACCTCAACTACTTCCTAGCTACCATCTTTCTTCAAGAAAGACCTTATCCTCCCAGCTCTAACAAAAGGACAATTCCCATTGCTGCAGTAAATCAGTTGTAATATTTATTTTTGTTTGTAATAGCTGTCAGATTTACATACAAGTCTCAGAAGCCATATCTCGTCAAATCTGTCTGCTAATAAGACCATTGTTGTTTACTTCCTGTATGCTGGCTATTTTATTTACTACACAGAGAAAAGCAATTGGCAAAGAGCGGACACAAGGATGATGCAACAGTAGAGCGGATAACCATAATTGATAGGTGTTATTTACCAATTTACCATAAAAATCTTTTAAGTGAAATATCAACTGAAATTTTGTCTTGGAGATAGTTGAAAATAGTCCCTTAAGACAAAGGAGTAAGGGATTGTTTATAAGAGCTGGTTCTCAGCAGAGGTTTTGGGAAGGAAATAAGCATTCTTCACCAGTTGCACAGTATATTGCCTTAGGCAGAGTACATTGATACTGAGACATTTTGTTTTATTATTCATCTCAGTTCATTTCTGCAGTTGGTTTTGGTGTTGACATGAAAATAAATGAATAACAGAGTATCTAAACAAATGTTTTGTCTAATGGAGATCTTATAAATGACATGCCAGTTACATAAAAAGTCGACTCTCCTCTGTCGCTGTGTTTTGCATCAAAACAAAATATATGATTTATGAGGAAAACAATTAAATACAACCAAAAAAGCATGGAAGGATTCTCCATAAATTCCACAGAGCTTCAAAATGGATTTTTTTAAAAGAAGAAATAAAAGTTACTGACAAAAAGAATTTTTACCTCAGAAGGCCCATAGGGATTTAAAAAAACTTACAATACTCTGAAAAGAAAGACATAGCACAAAGCACTCACAGAGGGGGATGACAAAGCAAGAAAATCCAGAAAATGACACATAGAGTAGATGTAGATTAGATTACAATAATGTAATGCATTAATATTTTGTACACAAGACTACGATTTCCCTAAGCATAAAATTATAGATATGAGAAGTTTCAAAGTGACCAGTATTTCTATCACCTAACTTACAGATTTTGTGTGGTGTCAACAGAAGGAAGGAGTGACTACCACCTAAACATCTTGTGGAACACTTTTAACTTCAAATATTCATTAGACTTGAAGTGGAATGGTACAAATTCCTCCACTATATCTTGTTGACTGCTCTTACCACGTCTTAATTTCTGACTTGTCACCAGCTGTTCTTTCCCACCATTGAGTATGAATATTACCGAAACTCCCAGAATCCTACTCCATTGTGACAGCTCATGGTGCAACTTATCCACTGGTTAGTCACTGCTTCCGAATGCATTTCTAGTTCCTCCTCTCTTCCAGGGACTAACGCTTGCCCAGACACATGACAACATTGCAGACTGTGTGTGTTACAAAAAATGCCACAAAGCCTGGTGCCTACAGTCCTGAGATGTCCTGAATTCCTGCCGTCAGAACATAAACGAAATATTTTTGTTTGACGAAACTATGACACCTACAGATCCATTTGGTTTGTGCCACTCAATGCAAAGCATACATTTTATTCTGATCAGTTCCTTTCAGATTCTTTACATCCTGACACCTGGCCTTGGAAGAGCGATCCAGTCTTCCCAGCATAAATGCCTAAGTACCACTTGTTTCAGGCTCCACTCAAAATGCTAAAAGCAAGGCACTCTTTGCACAATTGGTCAATAGTTGCTGTATCGTTCTCCCCCATGCTCTACACCATGCTTGCCATACACAGAATTGCCTCCTGTATAGAAAATTTACCCCCATGTTAAACTCGAGGGGGTTTGATGTCTCTTCTGCATTTCAAGGGAGCTCTCCTCAAGCAGATTGTTCAAAATTTCCCATTTCTACCTTGGAACTGAGTCAATG
>NW_010160341.1:35276-39835 GCF_000695765.1 Mesitornis unicolor | reverse complement strand
TTCCCATTTCTACCTCGGATCTGAGTCAACGTGCAATCAGGAATGCAAAAGTCAACATTTAGAAACCGCAGAGATGAATTTATAACCAATTTATAGGTAACATGTAATTTAATAAGCTGGACAACCGGAGAAAAATGAGTGCAGGAAATGTCTTACACATTCTAAATAACACTTTTTTTAAACTCTAAACCGTATTTGCATTCGGAAACACATGACAAAAATCATATCACACAAATAAAAGGTAGAAGCCCTCCATACGCTTGGAAAGTCATCTGAAACTAACTGCTTCCCAAAGAAAAAAGAATTATACTAAACTAAGAAGTGGGTAAACTGCTTGTAGTTATACCTACACTGAGTTAAACCAAAGCATAACAAAATTTAAAAAGCCGAATTTAGAAGAAAAAAAATATATAGGTTTTTTTTTACCTGGGGAAATTGAGGCATATTTTACTATAACCACTCGACAATAATTCTAGCTATGCAGCTTTTACAAACAGGGTGATTTTATTCTTAAGTAATTCCTAAGAAGATTCATTTATTCTAGACTCATATTGACCAGACAGCTTTAACTAAATTTTTACTGAGCAGCTGCAAAAGAATACTTAATATTAAATAACTATGATGTATATACCAATATCTAGACCTTAGAATAGCTATGTAAGAATGTGTATTTGAACTAATTTAAGTAGTTTAAATTTCTAATGTTCAATCATGAAACTTCCCTTTGATTGGACTTTTTGTAGGATAATTGAGAGTACCATAAATTCTAAGCACATTAAAAACCTGCTCACAAACTGAATAAAAATATGGATGGAAGAGGCTAGATTTCAAATTTCATTTTAATATAAAAATTATTACTTTAGAATTCTATAGAATCAGAATAAATACACGGCTGAGTCCTATTGTTTGAAGTAATCTGATTTACTATGAGATCTGATACAAACTAAAAAAAAATAATCTTTATTTTATTTTGTATTGCTTTTCTTTAACTTTAAACCCTGTTTTGAATTCATAGAGCTCCAGTTTTCTTAAGTTGCAAAGCAGGCAAAAATTCAATAAATTCGTAAGAAACATGTTACAGATAATTGCCTAATTAAAATTCCTGAAGCAGTATGGGTGTCTGGTACTGCATTTACCCTAATATTCACCCATTGCACATGTGTTCATTAATCTTACTTTATTTGATTCTGTAATTTCTTTCTTTTTGTGGGTTATCTATTATGAAAATAATATTGCTTGTGCTCATTTACATAATCAGAGTATACTGTATTCCTGTTCATAATCAGAATATACTTTATTGCTGTTATTTGGGCATTTGTCTTTTCTAGCTTGATATGGTTATTAAAATTATAGGCCAGAACACGGCATGATGATTGGTGAAGAGTGTTTGCTGAAAGACTGTGCGCTGGTTAGCACTGAAATTAGCATTCGTTTCAAAATGTTCCAGGGAATGATTGCCCACTGAGATAATGTAAGTTAAGCAAAGGAAACTTCAAACAGTTTTTAACAATGAAGTTGTATCATGTGTATTAAGGGAAATCCGATGCATTTAATACAGTGCCCTGTGCAACACCAGTCTCTTTAAAAAGCTTTTTCTTTCTATTTTTTCTAACAGTACCATAAGAAATCATTGTTACAATTCATCATTCCAAACAGACAAGGCTAGCATTTCATAGAAGCACAAGTAATTGTACGGAAAGTATATGTTATAGAAATAATAAGACCCCAGTATAAAGGTCAAGCTACATAAACTAAAAAGCTTTTATTAAAGATCCTCCAGTTTTGACCTAGAGACCCTCAAAACCATTATGATCATCCCTACCTCTGTTAAAATTAAATGAGTAGGTCAAGAAACATATTTTAATATCTTCAGCATAACTTTTACTGAGAATGCACTCTTGAAAGATCAAACCATAGCAATATCAAGGGGATATGTGTACAGAATGTATTTATGAATAGCAACGGCACCCAGTGTATCTCTCACTTCATTTTACTCTTCCTTGTGCTTCTGTTTCTTTAATTTTAAAAACAACTTGGGACAATATTCAGTTTAATCTTAGCATAAAAGTTATTGAAACAAATTCACTCTGGATTAACCTTTTCATATACTGTTGCTAGAGCAGCTAAAAGTTCTAATTTTTCAAATTGAATATTATACATTCTTGTAAAAAACACAATAACTGTACCAAAGAGTACCCACCATAGACAGGAGGCGATAAAGTTAATAAGCCCAAAAGGCCGGGAGCATAAAGTAACAGTGAGAGGATTATGGACAGCAATTGCTCAGTGACCATTCATAACTGACCTGCAAAATGGCATCTGACCAAAAAAAATGGATACAAATGTGTATTTGAAGAGAACAGAAATGAACACAGTTCTCTAACTATAAAGAACAACTCATGACAGCTCACTGGAATATTATATATGATTCTACTGCCTTCCTTTGTCAACTCTTGTGCCAAGTATTTTCAGACTTTTTTCACTTGTTTCACAGTAAAAGGTAAGCGAAAAATATTTGCAATATAAGCTATAAAATATAAGACACTTGTAACAGGAAAGTGTCATTCAAACTTGATGGAAGATGTCGAATGAGATGGAAGCACGTGGCTAAGTGAATAACTGTGAACTTGTAGTCACTTTCTTGCTAAGCTCCTGGAAAAGCAATACTCTTTAGGAAGCCAGCTGGATGTCAATAAAGCACACACTGATGTGTAATGGATGTGGAAAACTCTGAAGGCTGGGATTTTTTGAACATGGCCTAAAAGGTTCAACAGTTGATGAAATCAGTGGGAATTCCATGTCTCATTTTCAGAAGTAGATTTGAAAACCATTATTTAAGTGCACTTTTAAACTGGAAATATGAAGCATTTATATGAAGGAGAATGAAAGTCTTTCCATGTTCTCCTGCAGACCTCCCAGGCACTGATGAGAACATCCTTCCATATTCTCCCCTTCTCTGCATCCTCTTCATTCTTCCTCATTCACAGACACTCTTTTTCAGCATAACCTCCATATTTTTTCTGTTTTCCGTATCTTTTTATCTCTATTGCTTATTGCATTCACTAACAGGTGGGCATACATTTTTATTGAACATGTATATATAAAAAATAACATTAAAAAACCATTTTAAAGTCATATACAAAAGTGTGAGTATGCCAGAAACAAGCTTGCCCATGCAATCTCAACTGATCTATCTTGGGCATATGCATTTTGATACAGGTTTTAATTACATGATCATAAACATTTTTCCATAGCACCCCAGCCATTTCAGTGCTCAGATTGGATGGTGCTTACTTAATGAACAGCTGTTCAAAATTTACTTTATTGTTCAATACATGGTCCCATTGTTCAGTGCATGGCCTCATGCCATCTTTGTTGCACACTATTCAAACCCTTCTCTAAAGACATTCATTAACTTCCCCATGAGTTTTCTTTTATGATGCTCATCAGTACAGTTTTGAGAGCTTTACAAATATTAATTATATCCCTAATATCCATGTGAGATGATGGGGTTTATACACATCCTACAAATGTGGAACTGAAGCAGGGAGATTACAGTTAATAATATCCATTAATTTGAGTATCCATTTTGAAATACCATGGGTTTGATTTACAGCTCCCATTGACCTAAGCTGTAGCTGGGAGTATTCAGCTCTTCAAATTTGTTTCCACAATCCAAGGCTGGGTACCAAGAAAATGAAGGACATCTTGTCAGCAGCAACATATGCAAAGTGAGTTTTAAGATACTTTCCCAGTATCACATATCAAGAGCTGAGAAGGGAAAAAAATTCAATTTTCTAGACTAGCATTCACATCTTCATCACGAAGCTGTCCCTTTCTCTTACTGAAATCTCCTGCTTCTGCTTTATGTTCCTTTCCACTTCTGCAACAAATGGGTAATGACCCCAACCTTATCTGTGACATAAACTCCAGAGACATAATCTCCATCCTCTCAGTGCGACAGATCCCAGAAGAAAAAGCATGAGGGTCTCTTACTAAAAGTTGTGCCATGATACATAGACAAACCTTCAAAGTAGAATTTCCTACTCTTTGACAACCTGGATTTTCAATCCTAATAATGTCTCACTTCCTGCTTCCAGTTTTCCCTGGTATTGACTCTTTGCCTGGTAACCTGAATTTCCTCTCTGCAGTTCACTCTTTGTTTCCCTTACATCCTTGAGCCCTTGTTTCTCTACATATACTGCATCTGAACACACAGTTCCTTCTTATCATTTTGTGCTAGAAGAAGGGTTATAGTTGAAAACAGATAATTGTCATAAAAAGTATAATGCAAGACCAGTTCTCTGCTCTCATTTTAGTGCCCATATAAGGCAGAAGGTCCACCTATGTCTGTCACTGTGAGCTAGGGCATGCTCAGTCTCTTGGTGAGGGATGGTGCCTACCAAGCAGAGAAAGATCCAGGGACATTGAGATAAATAAGGATGATCTGGATTTTTTTAAACCATAAAACTTAAAGGGTTTTATCTACATATTCACTGAAGTAGCAGAAAGCCCACCAAATGTAAACCTTTCCTTGCCAAACCAATCCCCTGAAAATT
>NW_010160341.1:0-35245 GCF_000695765.1 Mesitornis unicolor | reverse complement strand
CTTTCCCTAGGTTTAGGAGCACTGGCACATTTCAAAGCAAGGATTTCAAGAACTTCAGTGACATGGGCAAAAATACATATTTTTCCCTTGCATCCTTCCTAGAAATGGCAGGACTATTTTGGCTGGAGCTTTCCAGAAAAGTACAGCCTGGGACAGCTACTTGGCATGGAACACTTCAGTCAAAACAGTTACAGTTTGGCACTATTATAAGTAGACAAAATCAAGGTTTCATAATAGGAAGCATTAGGTAATTTTTATAATAGGCAGGTCTATCACCTACAAAACCTTTAAACAAAACAAAATATTATGTGTGCAAACAAATATCAAGAAAAGTCCTATTAAAAATGTCCTAGTGAAATAAAAAGGAGAAAAAACAAAACATGAAAAAATAAGAAATATCACATCCTGACCCTGAAAATTAAAGACACATATACTTCTCCACCTTAACAGAGCAAGTGTCTTGAGCTTTCTTCACCTCAGAAGAACAAAAAATACAACTTTAATCTGCCAGGAAGAAAAAAGAAAAGAAAAGTAAATATTAAGTTAGAGTCCTTCAGCTTCCTTGAGCTTCCTCGGGGAAGCATGGCTACAGTCTGGGCCTAACCTCTGACAGATTCTGGCTGCTTTAATGTAACATAATAAATTTCCAGATAATCCACTTTCCTTTTTGCCGTGTATTACAATATAGTGAGGCCTCTTTTTCATCTCTTTCTCTATTTTTCCCATTTTGTCAATACTCAAAATATTGAAAAACATCTGATTCCCCTGGATTCCAGTCGGATGGGCCAGGACTTAGTTCAAAACTTTAAAATGTCTTTTGCTGACTTTTAAACAATTTTATTACAGAACATTGTCCTGGAATGAAATACAGTGGTGATACTCAAGCAAAATCAGTTTGGAGTGCGTAAGATAGTTAAAAATCACATTTATTCAGTAGTTCCTACTTTTTAAAGTCAAGAGAGTTTTATGACTGCCTAATCTGTCTTGCATAACACAGTAATTTCTTCATTACTCAGGTAATTTTTTTATTTGCTACAGAATGTGATTCAGAATCAGAATCATATTCGCTTTGGATTTAAAATCTTCATGTAACAGCAAATATAGCACATCTCTGGAACGGTGGATTTAGTTATGAAAAGCTGATGATCCAGCACTGGCCCTGCATTGAAAGAAAACCCACGAAGTCTGTTCTGTTGTACGGAGCGCAGCAAAGGATTGATTGAATAAAACTGACCACAGGCCGAGCAGATAGTTCAGAATTCGTATCAGCTAACACAAAATCCCCAGGATGAAGAGAGTTATCTAAATTAAAGGGTTACGTGGATATATACAATACAGTATAACTTGTAAATATTGCTTCTATTGTTTACCTTAATCCTAGGCAGTAAACTCACAGGACCTTGCTGGTTTAAATAAAATGCAAGAAGGAACTGACTGAAGGATACATTTTAATAGCCCTCTGTCAGAGAGAGTTAACACAGTTGCACCTCTAACAACAGCATTTTTATTAAATCTTTATTATGTTGTATTAAAAAAAGTCCCCTTAGCCCTCAGGTAGTTGGTTGATGCTGAGTTTTCAAATGAAATATTTATGAAGTTCTCTGTTTAGAAGTTTAATTGTATCTTCAAATGACTTTCATATGTTTATATGCTTTACCCTCCAATATAAACGCCATATGATGCTCTATCATACTGTCCGGAATAGTCATTATGCATTTCACCATCACAACTGTTACATAACAATAAGCAGAAAAAAAGGACAAAAGGATAACTAAGTTAAACCAGATCCTATACATACTTATTTTGTTGGTAACACAGATCGTATCTCCAGCAAAATGTGCTTCTAATCATGTAGCACAGCATAGTACTGTAATACTTTCCATATTTAAACTTATGGTCAATGTATAATACTACAAAAGATACTGAAATGTACTCTGCACTGACCTTTCTATTTCGCTGCCATGGATGGGAGGAAGGAGACTCGTGACAAAAGAGCAGGGGTAGAACGAGGAGACTTAAGGCCTATTCCTTAAATGAAACTGAGTTTTGCTTTTATAAGGGCTGTAGAGATCCATCACTCTTGTGGAACCACACTTCAAGGAAAAGCATGATTTAGAAGATTTATTATCTTTCCATTTAATAGATGGCAATTTTGAAATCCCCTTACTGATTTGGGAGCTAAAGGGACATTTTCTAAAGTGAAAGCACATTAGACATCCATGTCACTCCATGTGAAAGCAGTGCTGCACTAACTCTGATCCCACTGTTTGGTACAACACTCTTCAGGTACTTCCTGTAAAGCTGATTTTGGTCATCCAGGCATTCTCTATGGTTAGACTTCAAGGGGTTTAGACCAGCTGGATGATGTGATAGGAGATCCCAAATAAAGCTGTCTACAGTTTTACACATGCAAGACACTCACCTATCCACCTGTGCAGCCCTTCTGACCCACAGCTAGGGAGTGATACCACCATCCCAGATTTTTCTGAAACGTGACACCCTTGTCCATGCCCTGGGCAGGCTGGAGAGTAATCACAGGTAGAAAGTAGAGGAAATAAATAGATATGAGGCGAACTTGAAGGAATAAAGGAAATCGTCGGTTCACTAGGTGGGATACTTGCTTGGGTAGTTGTCAGAGGGGACGGTGAAGGACGGGATATCTGTGACTTATATTAACCATACATTACTCTTCCACAATTATAGTTATTAATATTTTATGTTAGATCATGATGCTACTTGAATACACCCTGTAGACTTCTTATTTGTTGTTCAAGTACTACATTAAAACCCTTCAAGGGGAATATCAGTTCACAGCCCATGAAAACCATTTCCAGAGCTGGCATAAAAACCCGTGTTGATCAAGAGGACAGACTGTGAGTGTGTTACTGCAAATAACATTTCCCGGCTTTCTAAAATAGCAAATACTGTCTTGCTAAATTTGTTCTCTTGATGACAATTTTCATTGTAACAAATGGTCCCTAAAATCTGTCTTTCCCATATAAGGAACCTACTCCAGTTCTTATACCAACAGCCAACATCTGAGAAACAATCTCACGTATCATTTAAAGCAGAAACCTGTATTTTCCTGCATAATGCATTAGAATAAATTCCAAGTGCCACAGGAAAAGCTATGAGGACCATCAGTTTCAGAAACGGAGTTAGAGAGGGTTAATTCTCTTTTAAAGCTGCTGCTACTCTATCACAAAGCCCACCTGCAAGAACTGACAATTTTGCAAGTTTTTATAAAAGTGCTCCAGCAATGTGTATGTAACTTTGAAGTCCTGCATGTTAATTGTGTTAGCTGAAAATTAACGGAACTCTTCTCATCAAACTGCCTATTTTGGAAAGACAAACTTATAGCAAGACATGATCTAACTTGGCAACCTTTTATGTCACACCAAAAGAACGCGTTACAAGTCTTTACAATATTTTGTAGTGTAAACAACATTTCCTGCTGTAATTTTACACCCAATTGACAAAACTATTTCACCAATTTAAGTAACTAGTTAGTTAAATGCATCACACATAAAAGAGATATTTTTTCCCCGTTTTGTTCTCATACAAAGGCTGGATTTTATTTTAGTCTCATTGATATAATTCTATTTATTTCACAGTCATTACTTATTAACACCAATGGGAAGAGAAACAGAGCCATTAAATCAGTTTCCTCTTTTTTCCTTGATGCAACCTGATGCTTCTTGGTTTACCATGGAATGGTTGCATGGTGAGAGAGACAGATTTGCTTGTGTTTTTAATAATGTGTTCTCTTTGGAGAGAGTCAGTATTTGCCCTGTCCAGTTTGGCTGGCTTCACTTTAAAAATCCTTATTTCTGGTTTAAAAAGATCAGAGATGGTCAAGAACACATTCATTAGGACATTGCTACCATTGGGGACATAGGACTGGGAGGAACATCCATTTTCATCAGAGGGAATTATATTATGCAATTTCTGTTGCAAAGTGAGCAAGTTCTGCCCTAAAACTAAATGAAGCCCTTTACACCCACTGGTATGTCATCCAAGAATGTGCTGCTCAAAACCATTTCAATTCTCCCTGTCACGACCATTTAATCTCAATTTGTTCCTGGGCCAACACCGTTCCTTGTGTGTATTCATCTCTTTCTGGTACACGACTGCAAAGGTACATCCCTTGCCTCTATTTCCTGCACTGGATAAGCTTGTTACTTCCATCTCATCTGATAAGAACTTAATTCCCCTTATTTTGCTGGACTTTTCTGCATTCTTGAAAATGCTTACCAGAACAGTACACGCTATTCCAGATAAGGTCTTATCAGAGAGCTGTATCAGGACAAATAGCCTATCTTTATGGAAGAACTGTTTTGGAAGTATTTCAATTGAAATTTAATGGAAATACCATTAAGCTTTGTTTGGCTTTGTAAAAGGTGATACAAAATACTCTGAATCAGTGCAGCTGAAAAAATAGAGCCATCAGTGATGCTGACAAAAAAAAATCCATTTTGAGAGGACTTGGATAATTATTTTGCTTACTTGTGACCCAAAATGAACAGAAAAAGCAAAAAGCGCTGTCATTACTCATTATGCAGACAATTTATCACAGAACACAGTTCTGTCCCTCTGCTTATTAAGCCTCTCCCAGACATTCTTTTGTGTTCTGGGCTTCTGAAAAAGCCTTAAGTAAAACCAATGCTACTTAACTGAGTCACTGCAGTCTTCTGAAAACCTCTGAGCTCCCTGCTGCTTTCTCACCAGTATATCAAAGCTGATTTAGGATTTTAAATATTTCATGTGCTGCATGAAACAGAATAACTTGACTATTCATGCCTCTCTTCTTTATTATGAAAAAAAAAAACAAGCTACAATTTGTACTTCTTATTTCATTGTGCTCAGGCAGGAGTCTACCCTGCTGACCCCTTGAGCACAGCCTTCTGTTTGTGAAATATTATACATGGCAGCAAAGGGAGAGAAAATGTACCACACCAGAATGCAAAGGATTGCTTTGCCTTTTGTTTCTTTCTCATTCTCTCCTTTGAGAAACACTTGCGGGCATTTGCCGGTGCGGTTGCAGTCCTCTGCCGCCCCAATAGCGTGTGGGTCTGTCAAAAATCTCCAGGTGGGTTGTGTTGATATTAGCTCAAGAGACGAAGGGTAATTGCCCAGTGATCCTTAGAAGCCATCTGGAGAGAGTCAGTTCCAGCGGTGAGCCAGGAGCGGTGGGCAGGAACAGCCCGCAAGAGCTTCTCAAAAATCAGAGTCTGCAGCTGTAGGGCAGGGAGGTGCTCTGTTATTGCTCTTGTTCGTTCTTTTTTTTATTTTGTTGGAAATAAAGTAGATTATTATTCCTTTAAGTAAATCAGGCTCACCAGTGTTAGCCTTTCAGTTAATCTCTGAGTGTTAGGCTGGAGCTCTATGGTGAAAATAAAGCTGTCATTTTCAAAAAGTGGAAGGAATCTGGATAAACAGAATTCAATTAAAAGCTGGGATACTTTATTTCAGCATCTTTTGTGTGATTTTCACAGTCATGCAGATGACAGATTCTGAGTTTGCAGAGAGACCTATGCAATAGCTGAACCACATTCCCATTCCTCTGGGATACTTCTCCCTTGTACTGCAGAGAACAAACAAAAGGGGAGGATCAGGCTGTGCTGTATCAGGCACTGTCCTCCCTCACTCTCTTCCTTCTCCCTCCTTTTCTCCTGTGTCATTGCAAGAATGAAAGTGAAAATAACCCTAATACCATGTCCAGGGTGGAATAGCCACAACCCAGTTTTTGCCCATGGTAGATACAAAAGGTTAAGCTTTTAATTTGCAATTAGTTAAATGCAGATCCTAAGAGTGACAAATCAGCAAGTCACAGGCCAAGATCTTGTGGATGGCCCCTACCTGGAAGTGTTCAAGGCCAGGTTGGACGGGGCTTTGAGCAACCTGGTCTGGTGGGAGGTGTCCCTGCCCATGGCAGGGGTTGGACTGGATGAGCTTTAAGGTTCCTTCCAACCCAAACCTTGATGATTCTACGATCACACCTGTGGGACAGTTCAAGAGGGCTTACGGGCTTTACTCACCACAAAGTCCCCAGCCATGTCCTATCGCCCACCCCAGGGAAGCCTTGCTCAGTGCACTGCTCAGTACAGCTCCAAGGCATCACGCCCGGCAGAAAGCATTTGTTCCAGAACAGCTTTGCAAGAACAGATGCTGGAATCGGAACCTGAACAAACACAGGATAGTAGAGACAGTATTGGGTGCTGGTGAATTGCTATTAGCAGCAATAAATAAAATGTAAATATAAGTGGCTTGACTTTACAGTGCCTCTCTCTACTGTAAGAAGTTTTCCTGGGTTAGGAGTATGGATGGCACAACAGGTTCACCACGGGAGGTGATGCGAACAGCCATGATGGCTATTGCATTTCTAGCTTCCTAGCAAAAAGGCCAATGAAGTTGCCTACTTAAACTTTTACCCTCATTTTCACAAGCCCAAACCCCCTCCCTCACCCCCAAAGCCCTAATCATTTTATCTGGGGAAAAAAAAAGAAATAGGAAGAATATTTTTCTGATGGGCTTGTATGGTTAAAAATCACAAACAGTAAAGAAATCTACGTGCTAAGGTTCCAACAGAAACAGAGACTTGGCTGACTTCTGTAATCTGAACTTTGCATTAATTGTTTTGAATTTGATTAGAATAAATTAGCCATGTCACTTGGTCCAGCGCTTGTCCCTTTCCAGTCATTTTAAAAACCATATCCAAGAAGACCCAGGTTCCTAACCAGAGGAAGAAGAGTGAGAGGGGAGCATGGGGAGTTGAGGGCAGAAAGATAAGCAGGGATCAAACAAAAAAAACAGTTGCCATCTGCCCAGGATTTGCGTTTGGATTGCATATCTCTTAACTTGGGAGACTTGCACTGACGACACCCCCATCTTAATCCTGAATTCACGTATTTGATGCACGTATTTTTTCACTGGAACATAATTATTTTATGAAACTAAGAAACATCAAATAAACATGGTAACAATTATGGGTGCTTTGTTCCTGCTTTTGTTGGATCTTGGAGAGGCACTTGACAACCCAGACCAGGGCTACTTTGACAATGTTTGAAGAACCAGTTCAGCCATAGGTTGATGTCAGCTGCACTAATCAGAGCTCTATCAGTGGATAACTGTATTCATATGTTGCATGGCAAGCTCCATGGGACACACAGGTTATTCAACATCAGCTTTTGTTTCTAGACAATTTATTTTGGAACCATTACTTCAGCTGTGGTGTCACTCTAATTTTTCCTTCAAATACAGATTCACCCATCCCTGATAACACGAAAAGAAGCGTGACCACCTCCCTCGTTCTGAAACCTTGGAGTTTGTTGTTACAACACCACAGCCTTGTAAGGAGAAGCAGGAGGAATATACCTGGAGCTCAGTTCCCCCTCCAGCTGCAGAGAGCCTGAATCCTCAGCTTCCATCTCCCTGCTCTCAACAGCAGGCTATTAACCATGTTTTGTTCGTGCAAACAAGCGAGCATGTACACATAGAGAAGAAAGGGGGAAGGTGTTGAAATCTGTTCTGTGTCGCAGCCAGGAATTCAAGGCTTATGGGGGCAGACAGACACTTAACCAAGTTCAGTTGTGTAATCTGCCGGGCGACCCACAGCCCTGGGAAGCAGAAGCAAAAGCTGCTGATCTGAATTCCCCATCTTCTCCTTCCACTTTGTATTTTAAGTGCAGCTGTGACTGTTATGCTCCATATTGGATTTAACAATGCCTATGCATCAAGCAGCTCAGGCACCATGCTCTGTTTTCTTCTGTAAAAGCTGTATGGCCTTCTGGGGACATGGTTTCAAAACATTCAGCTGCAGCAAAAGGTGCCTTAAATCACATGCTGCAGCAGAACTTCAGACACTTAAAGCTTTTACCAGAATATTTAGGACCCTATAACAATGCCAGTTATTATTCTTGGATTTAGATGTTTCACATCAGTTGTGTTCCAGGCAACTCAGTGTTATTCTGGATCTCATCTTGGACATCCACAACTAAACAGACCTTTAGCTCCTGCTGTTAACTCCTGCAGTGCCTCAGTGCTTTAGGTTTTCTATTGCATTGAGCAGAGAGATGTCTGAACTGAGTCCAGGAGTTTCATTGCTGTGCCACTTAGGATGTATGTGTTCCTGCTCAGGAATTTAAACACTGATAGAAAAATTGGGCATGTTGAAATATTTCACTTGTCTTTTGATCACGTAGAATATTTTTTCAAGTGCTGTATGTAGCTTATAAAGCAATTTTATGCTAAAAACTGCTGCATTTTTAATGCCGAAGTGAAACAGAGAACCTGCAAACAGTCTCCTTTCCAAAAAAATGGTTTGTTGTCAGAAAACTGCTATTCAGTTGCATTAGGATCTTAGTTCTGATGGAGTTTTATCACCTGAAGTCTCATCTCATGGGAAGCACAAGACCCATATTAGCAGGTGAAATGCAGTATGCTGAGCAGAAACTGGTAATGCCACATCTGTTGATCCCACAGCATGAGTTGCCACCTTGGCCCCTCCAATACTGTTGTGCTAGTGGCAGAAAAAACAATATTTCTTCCAGGTTTCTGACTCAACCATGTTCCTTTCCCCTCTGCGTGGACCTGGAGCCTGCAGCCAAAGAGCATGGTCCCAGGCATTTCAAAGAACACATGCAGTTTAGTTTCTACAACATTGTCTAGTGTTACTATTTCATATTATAGGATACATTTCTTTTTATAACACCATGCCTATGACATGACATGGTCCTTGTCCTGGCCCAAGGCTCATGTATCAGCAAAGCTACATATTGCTCAGTAAGCCTTATTCTGGTGTATCTCAATTGGAATTCTGTTTGCAAGACAAAACTCACAACCTACTGCTCTACTTATCTGTACTAATTTACTTGTCTTGTTGCTGCACAATGATGAAACTTGGTATCAGTCAATTTAAAATGGATTGCTCTACAACTGTAACAGACCACAAGAAGAGTTCTGAGCACTGTTTATAGTAACAAACAGTTTTGTTTCCACCCGATATTTTCCATGACATCTACAAAACACTTAACGCTAGTGAGGATGCTAGAGTGCTGAGATCACTGCTTGTCATGCTGACCAACATTATTTTACAGTTTCCCTGTGCTCCCCATACCCCTACAGCTCTCTGTTGTCACTTGCCTTATAACCAGGCCAAAAATTCCACCAAGTAGATTTTTCTTTGTTTTTACAGCATTTAGCACAACAGGATCCCAAGGATCTCAGACGTTTCAGTAATACTGCAATCAGTAACAAAATCTTTTGTGTTCAGTCCAGTGTGTTTTAATTGCAAATCTGAAAAGACAGGGGAAAAAAAAGAATTCTCTTTACAGTTAATCTTTCCCACCTCCTTTCAATACTGCTCACACAGTTCATATTACCAGAGTTGGGTTGACTCTGTGTTCAGTCCAGCAGTGGTTTTCTCCAGCTGAGCTGTTTGCATGCTGGACAAAGCTGAGCTCAATGGGCATTTCTGTCAGGAGAGACATGAACTATGGCATCCTCTGCCTCTCTAGTTATGTTTGTACTTTTAAAATTATTTATTTAATTGAGAATACTCAGCTATAATAAATCAGCTCAAAGTCGTTCCTCTGTTTGAGCTAAAGATCCTTTTCAGTAGCAGAAGTGTGAGATGACACCGCCTCACTGATAAGAAAGCATGAGCTAACTAGAAGCAGATTTCCACATGGAGTAACTGCAAAGGAGGTTAAATGACCTCTTCTACTACAGAGGAAATGTCTCACTTCTGAGACATCAAATGGCCAATGCTTGAGAACAGAGAATCTGGAAAAGTCCTAGGTTACACCTGAGAAGGAACAAAAGCATTTGTGCAACACAAGTGTGCCACTCCATCGTATGAATACAGGCATCAGTGAGCAGGCGCTATTGCAGGTGGTGATAGGTAGGAAGGAAAGTGAGTGGTTATGCTTACGTGTAAAAAAAACCCCAAAAAAGGTCAAAGAGAGGGAGATGGCCAAGGAAGAAGGCTCTGCAGTGCTACCTGGAGAGCTAGGAGGAACAAGAAGGGGAAGGGAAGGGAAGGGAAGGGAAGGGAAGGGAAGGGAAGGGAAGGGAAGGGAAATGCAGAAAGCAGAGAGAGCGAGCTGATCAATCAGCACACCGATCAGTAACATCAGTGGTCTCAGGAACTCGCTGTTAAAAATCACTCCTGTAGATGGAAAGAACTGAAGAAAAAGCTCAAAAGGTTTCTCACTTCAGGTTTGCTTCCCTATTTTCAAGTCAAATTTTTTCTATATTTTTTCCATATGCTCAAAGTGAGTTTCTTAAATTACTCTGTTTAGAAATAAACACATGGAAACAATAAACATCTAGAACATTAGCTTGCATATTTCCTTAATGTATGCATATTTCTCTCCAATTTTCCACGTGAAATGAGACTAATTCACTTACATTTCTTGGGATCCACTCTCTGTCAAAGTTTCCATGATTTCAGGGTTAGCTCAGTAGTTGATTAATACCTTTGAGAGGTAATACGTAGAGTTGTGGATTTACAAATTTTAAGTCAGCTGCTCAGCTTGTGCATAGCAGAATATTTACACTGAATTCAAGTGACCTCAGTCAATTTACACCGATGAGAAATGGCCTATTATTTCTTTTTCTTATAGTGAAAAAATAAGGAGAATATTATGCATATAGAAGTAATTCCTAAAGGAATACAACCAAGGTTTCTCAAAGGTTATTCTACTTTGGGATACTTTGTGCTGCATTTTATATATTCTTTGGAATTTCAATGTGCTGGTTTATATTCCTCAGTCGCTTGCAAATGTAAAATGTAACTCACCTCTGCTCATGTGAACAGTTTTCCTGTGCATTAATACTGAAAGCAGAATTTTGTCCAATATGAGCACTCCCTCACTATTTTTTTCTTGCATTTCTGGAGCAAAGAACTTGTCCTCAGACCATGTAATCCTACTGTCCCCAGCAGCGGCAAAAGGAGACATCCATGACAGAACAGGATTCCTTCAAAAACTCCCATAACCCATTGCCATCAAGTAAGGGATGTCAGAGAATACATACCTGTATGGTCCTTTTAATATCTGTTAATGGACTGTTATCCATGAATTTGATTAATCTTTTTTTGAACCTGCAGACATAGCCTTCACAACATCCTGGGGAAGCACATTTCAGAATTTCATTACCTCTTTTATAAGGAACAGTTTTATCTGGTCTGTTATTCCTTTTTTTCATTATTATGCCTTGTGACAGTTCAGATTCTGCATAGGTGACTCACACCAAATTCTCACTGACTACTGTTATGAATTACCAGACTCAATTCAACCCAGAGAGACTGTGGCCTCTTTTGTTTTTCATGTTGTAGCGACACCAGTTCCCTGGCTGGAAGGAGAGACTGGCCCAGTTTGCAGAGAGAGGTAAAAGGGAGAGGATGTAAGCACAGCAGCATGCAGTCCAGGTACCATGAACAAAGTCAACAAGCCATGGGCAGCTGCGGAGATCTCTTGATATATTAAATTATTCTCAAGGAGTAGTTTAACATTTGGTTGGGGTCAAGAAAAGAAAAAAAACAAAAACAACTGATGAATTTGAGAGTCCTTCTCCTGTCACTGATATTTTCAGAGTTCTAGATATTACCACTAAAGAGTCTGTGCTGTACTAACCCAGTAGTCCCCAACCATTACGAGTTCATATGCCATAACACTGATTAGAAATAACCTGTGTGTACATCCTCTTTTGGACTTTCTGACTGATTGATTTCAAATGTCTTCATGTCCTGCAAGCATGAACGATACCAGAAGACAAAGAATCCATCATCTTCCAAAGCACGGTATTAATATTTCATCCGTTGAATAACACAGGCCAAATATCTCATACCAAGCATTGTGGAGCACATGAGTTTGTTTACCAAGCCCCATAGTTTATTAACTGACAGCTAGAGTTTATCTATTAGAAAGATTTCCATTATTTATTTATTTTACATGATGTCAAACCCATTACAGCCCTCACTGTACAACACTCACCGTGAATTGTATCACCGTGAAAATCAAGCTACATACTTCTGTTTTCTTCCTGATCTTAAAATTTTGTGCCATTGTAGTCTTTCATCCCTTTTGCTCACTACACTGAAGAATGCTGGAATATTAAATATTTTGTTCTCTGTACACACAGATGTTTTTTAATAAATCTGTTAATTTGGTTTATGTATCACTGAACTCCTTTATGCTTTATTTTTCAAATCGTGAACCATTCTTTTGATTCTCTTTAAATCCTTTAGTTTTATAAAACATGGGCACGGGGAATGGACAGAGCATGCCAGAAGTGGCTGTATTAACTGCAGAAGTTACACAAGTGATAGAAAGACAGAATACTGTCCTCACTTCTGCCCACTATTTGCCAGTCTCCATGACTCCATGGGACAGATTACTGCTTGTTCTTATGGATTCATCATTACGTATACGACTACTTTAGCAGTGATTTTTTCATGTAGGAGATTCCCATTGATGTTTATTTTTAGGCATCCAGTTTATTTTCTTATGCTCCATTTAAACCAGCATTTTCTTCATATGATACCTTCTTTTTCTGTGATCAAGTGCCAGTGGTCCTCCCGTAGAATTTTATCTCTCTACTTCACCATACCCTTAAAGGTTGTTTCATGTAAAGGCTATAAAAATGTCAGCATGGATTAGCTACATTCATATTTTTAATTACCCAATCATTTGTGAAGGACCCGCTTTCAACTGAATGGCTCTGCAATTGCTTCATTCCCTTCACTCATTGCTTTTATTAAAACCGACACGCTATGCAGCCTCTTTGACAGCCACGCAGGAATCATGCGCACAGGAGACAAGGAGCTGACAGAGTTTCACCCAGGTGTTTTGACATCACCCCATCATATGCATCTCTATGGAATACAGAGTTATGACTTTCAGGCCTACTGCAGGATAATCAAGTCTGTCAGATGATGCTCTTCTTCCCACTGCTGCTTGTACTCTAATAAATGGAAAAAGGATTTGCTCTATTTGAGATCTACTAAGTTAATTTTAATGTGGGCAAATAATAATTTTCTATAGCTGAACTTATGAGAATGATCCCAACATAGTTTGATGAGTTTTACAACTTTTATTTTATTAGATAGCATTGTTAGTGTATCAACATTTAGTATTTCAAAAGTTGCCAAGTCCCAAAGTCAAGAAGGAACACTTGAATCCTTTCATGGGCAAGCTCTTGTTTGACAAGATACCTACCTACACATAAGTATAAGCTTAAGGCAGAAAATTCAAAGTAGGAAAAAGTACTCATTTGCCAAAGTATTCACTGGAACAAATTACACAGCAACATGATATCTTTTTGTCCTCTTAGTATCTTCAGATCAAGACTCCTCCTGCAACTACAGGTTAACCAACCACAAGGTATCACACACAAGAAGGAGTAATTGTTTGAAATTTACCACATATATACTGCATAATAAAATTACATTGAATAATATAACATTATCCTGGCCATGAACTCCATGAACTTTATAGGATGTACTTATTGCAGTCTACGATAAGAACAATTCATTTATTTTGAAATTCTCATGTCATTCCTATGAGTAAAATATATTTCAGGAAGGCAAGCCCAGTAAATCTTAATCTTCACATTTTTCATAAAAAAATTTCTAGACAAAAAAGTTGAACTTGACACAGTTCAATGATGTTCTGCCAAGATGTTAAGGTAAAAGAAATATCCAGCTGGGCAGAGGTGCATGCAGCATTCTCAGGAGAAAATTTGCTTTTATGGCAGCAAAAGTATTCATCAGTTCCATGTTTTGACCCTTCTATAAAAATAAATCTCACATTTTTTTCCCTAAACTTTCTAAAAGTCCATTGAATATAGATTATTTTTTCCCAAACAGATTACTCTATCTGCCCATTTTCCATCCAGCATGTTTCTCTGCTCAGATTGCTTAATTGCAGAGAAGCAGCAATGGGAGACCTCAGCCTTCCCTGTGGCATCCAGTGAGGCTGATGGACAGGATGTAGACGGACAGTAAAGGTAGGTCTAGATTACTGGATGCTCAGATGGAAAACAGGACTTCTTTCACTCTCGCAGCATTCATGTTTCTCCTGTTTGCAGGAATAGGTCCTTTTTTCACTCAGCAGGTGTGGTGAAAAGTGGAAATATCTGACCTGTGGAAACAGCAATCCCCTCCTGATCTATTAGTGAAGAAGCGTGTTCCCAACTCTCATCACATTTTAAGCTCTGCAGACCCCAGGCTGCAGTGAGGTAAGAGATACATTGCAATCGCTCCTCCTAGGAGCTTTGGTTTCTTTAGTGAGATGCAGCTTTTATTTTGTGGATGTCAGGAAGCTGGGGGGGATGGCTTGTTAACAGAGACTTACTCCAAGACAAAAAGTTGAAGCTCAGCTGAGGAGCAGTGAAGCCTGGAGGCAGTAAGGTTTGCATTCTTATGTATGTCTCAAGGGAGCTGCAAACAATACTCACAAAGGTCTGACAAATGAGCAGAAGATCCAGGGCACAGACAATGAATGATTTTTTACTACCTTCTTCCAAATGTAAGTAGGTCCTTTTCCACAATTACGGACTGGAAACCACGCCAGACCAGTGGCTGTGAAGGTACTTTGCAATACAAAGAGTACATGATGTGCCATTATCGTCCCCTCTCAATTCTAGCCGGATGTTTCGAAGCCTGGAGGCAGTAAGGTTTGCATTCTTATGTATGTCTCAAGGGAGCTGCAAACAATACTCACAAAGGTCTGACAAATGAGCAGAAGATCCAGGGCACAGACAATGAATGATTTTTTACTACCTTCTTCCAAATGTAAGTAGGTCCTTTTCCACAATTACGGACTGGAAACCACGCCAGACCAGTGGCTGTGAAGGTACATTGCAATACATTGGTCAACTCATGCTGTGAGAAAAGAGTACATGATGTGCCATTATCTTCCCCTCTCAATTCTAGCTGGATGTTTCCTTAATTCTTAGCACATTACTGTTTCGCCTTTTGACTACCTTTCTTGGGAAAATATTCCTGAAATGGAAGCTGGAAATCAACTTGAGATACAGTTAGGTCAGTCTCTGCTAGCAGATGATCCCTCCCAGCCCTTTTGCAAGCTTCTAAACGCTGGAGTTGGGGTGGAATATTTCAGTCCCACAGGTTCAATGCAAACCAGATCTTAATCTACAGTTTGCATTTTTGCTGGTAACACACATTAAGATACCTGATATCTTAATGAGTTGCCATATTCAAAGAACAGAATTAGGAAAAATAGATTTCAGATGGAAGCTAAGCCCCGTGCAAGCAACCCGAAGCACAATAGCTATTCAGATTGTGTATTTTCCCTCTCAGAGAGGCACACATGCAAACGGATCATTTAGGGCCTCCTCCCAGGCAGTGCATACCTCAGGAACTTCAGTCATGCCTCTCTGCTGAAAGCATCTTAATGGCCCCATATACAGCACTAATGAAAACGAATCGCAACTTACCCTCTGCCCAACTGACAGGGTTGAGCTTTCATCCATACAAGTTACATCTTACTCCTCAAACCAGCCAATACCTCCAAACTGCTTTCTGGGAACCATCTCTAGTATATGCCACCCTACGGTCTCTGTTCACCTGGAAAACAGCTTCTTGGCCCAAGTGAAAAGCACGTCTGAGACAGTGTGCTGACAAACAGTACGGATGTGGTAGCAACGCCTGGGTCCATGCCAGCACCGACTATTTTATTAGTGGACATGCAGCCAATGTATCTACCTCTATTTAATGTCAGTGTTCAGTAGCCATGAGAGGCAACCTTGGGGTACCTTCAGTGCTGCTTTGGGTGCCTTATCCTCAAAGCCTCCAAACAGAAATACTACAATGAATACTGCAGAAACACTGCAATGAACACGTACTCCATGTCTAGGACGATGCTCGTTTATCAGGATGAATGGCCAGGGCAGCTGTGCTTCCAGTAGTTTTTGTTGACGTAAGTAAACCCAGTGGAGCTGTATTGATCAAAATAACAGATCATCCATCCAGTCTGCTGTACAGAAAAGAGACTGAGATATCTTTTGTCCCTGGCAGTAATTCTTCCATAGTAATACAATGGAGTTGAATGGATGCTTTCTAAACACAGTCCACACAATTCTCACAAGCCTGGAGAGCTTTTATTTATCTCTGCACAATGTTTGTTTTTTAATTGCACATTATGGAAACTCTGACAGTAATATAAAAGATGATTAACAATAAAACAAAATATAAACCAATGGCTTCTAAATTTAATAATAGGCTAAACGTCTACATTCAGACATGGTTAATCAAAACCAGTTTGTAAGCTTCATTTTATTCAGGTCAGCCAGTCAACAGTACATGTAATGCATACTATAAAACTGATTTAGGGGTTTTGGACACCCAAGCATCTACATAAACCAAGCAAGGATTAACTAGGTCTGTCTACTCATAAATTACAGCACATTGTTTTTAAGTGAACAGGATAAAAAGCAACATGCCGTGAACCATCTACATCATGTTTTTTTCTCCTTTGACCAATTTCCCAGTTACTCTCTCAAATTATCACTCCAGTTCCTTCTTTGTTCATCCCTGCACTGTTTCCATATAACTGTCCAAATTCGCCTGCAAGGCAACTAATCAAAAAAGGCTGAAGCACAAGAACATTGACCACTTGATAGTTTGCCCAGCTTATTAGAAATATGAGTTTGACATCTTGCAGCATGTTTTAACAATTGGTTTGCAAATTACTGCATGGCTAAATACAATTAAATTCATTCCATTGTACACAATAACTATTTAACATATGCTGTGAGTCTTGTACACGGATCAGGACTCTGCAGTGTTTTTCTACAGCTGTCAGACAGTTCTTGTTGCCTTGTGCTACAGTCCCATCAGATCTCCTAACATAAACAGGCTTGGGCTGGGTCATTGGTTGGGATTTTAACAAAACAAAATAAAACAAACCAAAAAAACCCTCAAAACCCCAATCAGATGGTTTTTGGAAGCTGTGATGGCCTTCCATAAGCAAAGTTCTTCACTTCTCTGTACTCACTGAAAACCAGCACTAGGATCAGTCACTGCTGTGCTGTAGAGGCGAACCATCTTTAACCACTGGACCAGTGCCTTCACTCCTTATGGCAAATACCTGAACACATGCAGAGCTGTAAGCACTTACTGCTAATTCCAACTGCAGATTTTGCATCACTTCTCCTCCCCTTTCAGAGGTACAGAGTACATATTCATCCAGTACAATATATGTGATAATATATTGTCTCACGTGAACTGCCAGGATGAAGTACCTGTCCCACAGACATTACATGCCACTCCACATGCACCAGATCTGAGGAGCACGTGATGTACCACTCTCGGGGGATATGAAACACATGTGGGTCTGATTCGCCACTTTGTTATTCCAACTGTACACCGCTGCAACTCTGACAAAGTTACACCAGTGTAAAACTGTTGTACTGAAGTGGAGGATTAAACCCATATGTCTTTCTATACGAGCCAAATTTATGGGATTAAGTTATTCAAATAAATTCAGTAAACAGTCAGACTTCTCCAGTCCTATACCTGTTTAGTCCTCAGACAGTACTTTTCCTGCTTCAGGAGAAGCTTTACCTTAAAGACAGCAACTGTTATTTGTTAAAAGGATGTCAGTAACCATTTGAGTTATTAAAAAAAAGGCAAAAAGATTGAGAAGATTTGTGACCTACAAAACATTTGAAACAAGAAGGCATTTCCTCACACTCACTCAGCTATGATTAAAACCCCTTTTGCCTGCTTATATGCATACCTCTTTGTATAATTAAAAGCACGACCCATCACCATTTGAAAATTCTTATGATTTCACTGTGCAACTTTTCAAGTGTTTTTGCTGGCCTCTCTCCAGACAGTACACCTGCTTGTTAGTTTAGCAACATTTTACTGCAGTTGAAAATTACCTAATTCTGTTTGATTTGAAGTTGCATAAAATTCTGAAAACTGATAAGCTATATGTTTATATATGAAGTCGGATATGGATTCATCTCTCCACCAATAGATAAAAAGACATTCATAAAACAAATACCAGACAGATTCTCATAACGAGTCATTTAGAAGCAGGGATCTGTGCTGGTGCTCTGAGGGTACATGATTAATTTGTTCAATGGACAAACCAAAAAATTCAGATTAACTCCATATACTTTTCTTCAGAACATCTCTCTATATTCAAAAAGATGAAATTTCCTTCTGGAAGGAAAGCCTAAAGAATCAGTTTGACTGCTGCTTTTAATGCTACACAAAAATAGTGAGATAATGTAATAATGATTATAGTAACAATTACTGATAACAGTAACAGTAATAATACTCCTACTACTAATGATAACACTTTCTTTGGAAGACATGATAAAAAGAGTGGTGACAGCTTCTGCTTTAAAGTTATTTCTACAGTTCATCAAAAAGACATTTTCAAGAAGTTTCACCCACTTAAATTCTACGTTTGGAAAAAGAAAAAGCTTTTTCTGAAAAAAAAAAAGAAAAAGAAAAAATCCAGCTCCAGTCCCACTATATTCAGTTCCAGTGCTACTGAACTCAATTTGATTACTCAATGAGTAATTTTCATGTCACTTATGTGGTCACTGCAAGATCAGTTTTTTATATCATCCTCTGGGAAGTTTTCCTATTAAAAACATTCAGCAATATTGTTCCAGTTACAATCAAAATAATTCTAAAATAATATGATAAAAAAATTCCTTATGTATTTTCAAAATATGGTTGTGTCAGTCCCCCCTTGGCTGAGGACCCCAATTTCCTTCGACCCCCACTGTGCAGACCAGAGAGGAGCTGGGGGGGAGCAGTCCTGGTGCTGCCAGGGCCAGAAGCTTTGGTGCTGCTTTTGTTGGGTCTTTCTCAGGCCATTAGCAGGGTGAGTGTATTTGCCAGACCAGTTTATATTTAGTTATTGTAATATTACACATTAATATAATTATTAGCATGGTAACCAAGAAACAGTAGTGACTTCAGTGGCTGAGGATGATAAATAATAACTCATAGAAATACTATTCATGAAGTTAGTATGGCAAAACTAGAAGGCCAGAACTAAATACCGAAATGTCAATGATATAAATACCTTTGTATTTTTAAAGAATTATGCCTAGACATTTAGGGTGTGATTCCTCTCATCTAATTCTAAGAGTAATGAATGCTAGGGAGTTGATTCAGTCCCCTAAGTTTAGGTGTTGTGTACTTAGGTGAAGGTGCTGAACACCTAGGGTGCAGTAGGGGACCCAATGCACCCACAGAGCTGGCAGCTCTGATATACCATGTACAGTCTTCTGGAGCAGCAGCTGGAGGTCAGTCAGGAAAACACAATTATATTCCCATTATAATCTGCATTTAAGCACTGAAACAGCAATTCAACTCATCCAGAACACTTAGTGTAGGATTCAGTTACTTAAACATAGGCATCTGCTGCCATTGTGAAGTGTGAGGGTCCTCTGAGAGCAACGTCCATTTATCCCATCCTAACAGAGATGTGTAAAATAGGACAGAGGAAGTAGCCATTCCTCTTCATTGACTTTCATAAAGCTGAATTAGTCACTGACTCCTGGGATTCCATTGATTTGCCTACATAGAGATGTCTAGTGTCATTTTAGACTCCCTAATGTGTCTGAGAAGACCATATGGTGATGGACATTCTGCAGCCTTCTTCAGGCCTTCTGCAGCAGCAGCTATGATGCAGCTGAATCAAGGTCTTCAGGTGCCATCCAGGCATTTCGAAGCCATCTCAAATACCATTTTAGATATCTGAAACTTCTGCATGCAGCTGACAGCTATTAATTATGACCTATAGAAAAGCCACATCTTTCACCAAGTGAAAGCCAGGTGGGCTCTCACATATGTCGTCTCACGAATCCCATCCATACAGTCTAACACCATCGCTCCATCCCTACTTAGGATTTGATCCGACATCCATCAGCTGGTGGAAACACTTGGACTGTTGGTAGGAGCTCCACTGTATGGGAATTTACTTAACAAAATTGAACAGTGAATTCATTTCGCCTCCTCCCCAGTCTCCTCTGTGCTTTCTCTGGGATCATTCATGTTCCTAGCACAGTTTTCCACCAGCTTTATGGAGGATGACTGGTTCACATGTGCTGCTGTTTCCCCGAACACCAGTCTCATTAGATAATATTTTACAGCATTGTGTTCTCATGGACAAGATCTTACAACCAATGCTGCTAGAACTACATGGATTTTGTGTAGTTTCACCTTTAAATCCTATACCACTGAGTCCAGGATTTGCTTTATTTTTTCCCATACATTTCTGAGGCTTCAACATTTTTATGTAAGATGATTAAGCACCACTCCAAGCCTAAAATGCTACAGAAATGGGTAAAGATGACAAATCTTTGGGCTAAGCACAGCTAGGAAAACAGAAATAAATATTATGACACATTTCTCATATATCTGAATATGCATCTGACATCTGAATCGAAATAATTTCTACTTAAAGAGGATTACATTACAGGTACTTTTAATAATACTGCATACAGCATGAGACATCGCAAAACACAAAAGCCTTTGTAATGCTTTGGAAAAGCAACCAGAATTTAAATGAGAGAAAAACCAGACATCTTTTAATCCTTCAAGTTTTGTCCCTTCTTTCTTCTATTCACAACATGACTCAGAGGGGCTGATCCTCACCTGATATAAAACAGTCAGTCTAGTTTTATCAGAGTCATACCAAAGGGAAATCTGGCATCTAAACTGCAGATATAACATTAACTATGACTAATTGTGAATGTTGTAGATGTTTCCTTCCTACGCACGGTTATGTCTTTACCTGAATATCTTTCTGCTTTTTATTACTAGGCTCAAATAGGACATCAAAGGTTATTTTTAAAAAATCTACACAGAAAAATATCTCTCATTTCCATACGACTTCTCCTTCTTACTTTAATTTGCATCTGAGGACTTCAAAACATCTTATTGTCCACAGTAGATGAAACATCTGTTGAAGCCATACGCAGTTTATTGGCTGGACTCAGTGATAAAAGACAGCATGGAGACTCACCAAAACAATTAATTGCTATCAACATAAAACAAAATATCACAAAAAGCAAGCTTTTTTTTTTTAATATGAGAAACATGGGGGAAATTTTGCAAGCCAAATAGACAAGAAAAACTGCGACTTTAATTCATCAAGCTTCACGTGACTGGATTTTGTATCCCTGCCAGCTAAGGCCCAACTGCACTGAAAATATTTTTCAATTAGCCAAGAAAGAGAAACAATTTATGAACAATGGTACTGCTCTCCACAGGATTTCCTGTTTAGAGGAATTGAGTTTCAGACTAGAACTGATTTTTGCTCTTTCTACCTACTGATCTGCTTTACCACTTGCCCAGAGCAGCCTGATATTAATTACTACCCCTTTTTTTCCTGGCATAAAAGACCAAGAAAGGCCCAACATTGCATTTTAGATCTGAGCCAGCCTCCTAGGAGGTGAAGTGGGAAGTATATGCCGGGAATATAGCACTGGCATGTTTTTGCCCTTTTCATTAGTCTTCTCCAATGCAGTACCTCTCTGCATTAGGCACAGAGAATTCAAGAAGGAAGGCCACCTGGCAAGCTTGCTGAAACCAGACCCTCTTATTGGCATGACAATACACAGGCAAATAATTTGGGTAAAGCCTCTGGCAATGTGGAAGAATTGCAAGGTAACTGCATCATCAGAAAGGATTGATACTCGCAAGTGTGGTCCCTCTCAGATATTCTGGCAATTTGATACATTTGTCTACTCAATTTCCATCTACTTGCAAGTCTTCAAGCAGGTTCTAGTTCTAGTGCTTTTGCTGAATTATTCTTTACTCTTTTGTATTTTGATAGTTCATTTCCTTTTTAATAGCACCTCACCTACTTTTTGCTTCATGTACTGGTTATTTTTTCCTCTCTTACACCCAAGAAAATTAAAATCTGCCTAATTTTCATTATCTAGTTTCCTCTTTTCCTTGCGCAGATTCTCTCTGCTTTCCACCATCTTCCTTACCCTTACACACAATTCTATGTGATTCTGCTTTTCTTTCTCCTATTTTGTGCTTTTCTTTATCTCTTACTAGCACTATATATTCCATTTTATTTTCCTTCATGTTCATTTTTGTCTAGTTTCTTTTATCTTCTATTTCCTTTTCTGTCTGGTTTCGTTCTTCTTGGGTTTTTTTTAGGCTTTCTGTTGTACTTCACTCTCCGTGGTACCTCACGCATTAGCATTAGAAAGCATGGAATAAAGAAACAAATGAAATGAAGCCTCCTGGGCAAAGCACTGGGGATCTGGTTGTCTCTCATGCATTTCTTTCCCATATTTGTCTCCAGTTTGACGATCAATTTATTCCTCAATGTCCTTCACATTGTCCCAATAGCATCAGTTGTTTTTGCTTGAGGTAAGCACTGTTTATTCAACAGAAAGTGCTTTGCTTCTGCATATACAATTGTGAAAAAGGCACAACTATTAACCATGGAAAGGTTTTGCCTTTTTGTGCCAGATTTCTGCATTCCAAGGTCCAGAGGTTTATGACTTGTTTCTTGTAGTTCCAGATCTGCGGTCAGGATGCCCTAGCATTCAGTTGGAAGGATCTATGGCTTCTTTAAATATTTTTTGTATTCTGCTATTTCATACAACTCTGTAATATTTATGCCAAGTATAGATATTTTAATAAACCCGTAGTAGCCATGAGCATCTTCTTTATAACCTTTTTGCTAAAGCAGGTAAGAATTTTGTCTCCTTCAAGGAAGCTGCAGAATATCAAAAGGATATTAAACATACTAGGATAAATCAACATCAATGATTCAGAGCAGAATTTTTACAAATAACAGTTCAACAAGGTAAGGAGTAATATGTTATAGATATCTACACAGTAAAAAGTAGAATCTGTAGTAAAGAGTCATTGATTCTTGCTTCTACTCAGAAAAGTTTGTTTCTCCACTTGGCTGCTTCTAGAGATGCTAGAAATGGCGCAAAGCTGCTGTTTCTCTACCTGAGTTTCTAATCTCTTCCCATAGTTGTGGAAAATAAAAAAACTACTTATTTAAAATAACAGGATTATGTTCCTCTGCAAAGATGCACACTTTTGTGGGTCTTGGGTTTTAAGATATTTATGGATACTTCTGGATTATGTGATGAGCAGAACCTAAGAGATATCATCAAGATTCGTGGAGTCAGGGAACATCGCTGTACCATAACTTTACAATGGGATTTTTAAAATTCATACTACTGTTTTGGTTTTTGCTTTCTAACGAAATGTAGTGAATATTGGCATAATAAGCAGTATGCCATAATCTTCAGCGTAACATCTTCCTGAATTTCTGTAGATGAACTACCTAGAGCTGTACTAACTGAACTGAGCAGCCACACAGGCTTGTTTCTGTAACCTAAGTCTTGTATATTGTAAATTCCTGAGAATACAGATCTACTGTATTTATGTCTGTTATGGTGGTTAACTAGCACATAATGAGTAACAGCAAATGGATTGGGTCAGCATTCAGAAGGTAATCTAAGGCAACACACTCACTCGCTGCTGCAACAGAAAGATATATTTTTATATGTTATGTATAATATATATATATTATAATATCTGTATGTATAAAATATATATGTATAATAATATCTTAGAATCACAGCATGGTCTGAGTTGGAAGGGACCCTAAAGCTCATCCAGTCCAACCCCTGCCATGGGCAGGGACACCTCCCACCCAGACCCGGCTGCCCAGAGCCCTGTCCAACCTGGCCTTGAACACTGCCAGGGAGGGGGCATCCACAGCTTCCCTGGGCAACCTGGGCCAGTGTCTCACCACCCTCACAGTAAAGAATTTCTTCCTAATATCCATTCTAAATCTACCCTATAATATGGGAGAGGTTGTTATAAAATGCTGATCTATAAATGAAAATTGTTGCATTCTTTAAAAAAAAAACAACAACAAAAACCCAACAAAACAAAAAACCAAACAGGATCGTTTCACCACAGCTGGGACATTGTGATCCCTGGGACTGCAGACCATAACAATTCCTTTTGTGCTAAATACTCTTTCTATAGGAAGTAAAGGTGTGATGTGTCTCACCCAGCTCTATGGCGCAACAGCAGTTGCCAATTCAAAGGAACCCCAAGCCATTTCGTATGTCTTACAGTATCTTGTCTGGCCTTCAGATGGGTGTACTGCACATCACATGCTGCTCCAGTTGGACATCTGGAGCCATAGGCATCAGGCACCTACACTTAGGCCACTGAATGGTTACTTGCATTGTCACTAAGTACCAGGGAATCTTAAGATACCCAGCTCACATGCAGATGCATAAATATCAGCACATATTTAAGTTTAGGCTCTGAATTGGAAGTATGGTTCTGAATTCAAAGCTGACTTTTAACCCTCAGATTAAAGAGTATTAATCCAGCCCTTCATGTTATTCCTGAGTTTACATCACACAGAAAATATGTTGTTTTGCAATGCTAGAACTTCAGCTATTGCTGTGTTTGCAAGCATCTCACTCCTGAAAGCAGCTCTTCAAGATCAGAGATGAGGCACAGTAATAAGGCAATGGCTATTGAAGTTTATGATGCATTCACTGATTAAAAGGACGACTGGAACTTTTCTGTTCCTCCTTCAGTGCATTGGCCTCTGTCAGATTTTCACCCCCTGAGAAAACAGAGCGGAAAAAGACAAGCATAGTTGCAAGGCATCTCAGAACTGAATAAAACATGGGCTATAAGAGGAAGGAATATTTACATCATCTGGGTTTGAGATGTGTTAAAATAGTCAAAATAGTAGACAGAATTGTATCAAAGGTGTGTTCTTACATTTGTTCCTTAAATTATTCTCAGTAGTTTTGGTCAAATACTGTGGGTATTTTTCAGGTAAGCGCACATGATCTTCAGGATCTGGTAGTCCCTATTAACTCTCTGGTTATATAGACCTAAAACATCAACTGTCATTAAAAGGTACATTATTTTTATTATAGAATGATGAGAGTGAACTCTCATGAAAGTTGCAGTGGGATATACTGCAAATAAAACTGTTTAGAAAAAATAAGATAAAACTTGCAAAATTTTCAGGCCATTCAGCCAACAAGCTCCATACGTATGTCAAAATGTGACGAGGAGGTTGGCAGATCATAATATGGCAAGGCACTCTGTTGTGTTTAGTTGCATCACACAACGCTAGTTCAAAGAATTAATAGTAACAGTTGCTGTGTGTGATCCAGACAAAGGGAAGATTTGCTTATGTTATGCTCTTAAACTAAATTCTCGCCATATTTAAATTTTTAAAAATCTTTAATTATTTAAATTCATAAATCATTGACTCTGCTAGGGTTAGAATTATGTCTTTGTTCATGGGGATTTATTATCGGTGTTCCCTTGATGTTCCAGGGTGGCTGCCCTGACGCAAGTGAACCATCACAGGCAGAGTAGTTATTTCTGCATCTAAACAAGTTAACAATCCCAGTGCCTTGTACAACACCGCGCAACAAATTACTAATATTTGGCTTTTCTGGTAACCAGCGAATTCAAGGAAGTCAAGGAGTTATAGATATTTGTATTATTTTTGGCTTCTCAATGGGCATTTACTTCAAGTTCACTAAGGTACACTAATTAAGTGATAGAGGCTTATCTAAGTGCTTCAATATTCATTAACCTCCCAAGTAATCACTGCAATATTCAGAGCTGAGTAAATGCAGGGCAATACAGGTTCCATATTATTCACTAAGTTTTAAAGCTTTAAAGACTACCCTGAACTGATCAGTCATCTTACCAGGATTATTTGCTTTCTGGTAATGTCAAAGAGACCAATGTGGACCGAAACCCCGTTACAGCAGGCACTGTGTCTCCTTTCCTTTAATAGCTGATCTCTGCAGCAGTGCTTCCAGACGTCAAAGGCAAGATCCTCTAACTCTGCGTGTAAAATAGGCCAAAGTCTACCCAGAGAGCGCAAAAACATGTGTAAAACTGGATACAAACTGACAAGGCCTTCAGATGTACTGTAGGTAGTGAAAGAACTCTGAAAACATGAAATACGTGACCAAGACCGGAGCCTGTAAAATTGCTGCGGTTCTGCCAACGTAACAGTCTCCTCCAGAGTTGGGAGCACACAAGAAATGTAAGCATTATAGAACAAAGCTAGGGTAAAATGAACCAAAAAATATAGGGCTTTATGCACTTTATGGTGAATTACATCTTTGGGATCAGTCCAACAGATAAATTTCCAAGATTATACAACAAAAGTGTTCCTACTTAATTCAAGTACTTAATTAGTCAATGTGGTGGGTTGACTCCGGCCTGCAGCCACCTACCGGCTCGCTCCTCTCTCCCATGGGATGGTGGGTAAGCAGAGGGAAGGTGAGAAGACTCGTGGGCTGAGGTAATGACAGCTTTGCAGGGAAAACAAAACCTGTGTGCACGAGCAAAGCAAACTAGGGAATTAATTCACTACTCCCCATCTCCGGCAGATGTCCAGCCTCTTCCAGGGGAGCAGGGCCTCTGCACACAGTTATTTGAGAAGACAAATGCCCTAACTCTGAGCATCCCCCCTTCCTCCTTCTTCCCCCAGCTTTTATTGCTGAGCAGGAGGTCATATAATACAGGATAACTCTTTTGTCACTGGGGGTCAGCTGTCCCAGCTTTGTCCCCTTGCAACCTCCTGCCCTCCTCCAGCCTGCTTGCCAGGATTAGGGAAGTGAGGAGAGATCTTTAATGCTGTGCAAGCACTGTGCAGCAAAAGCCAAAACATCAATAGGTTACCAACACTGTTTCAGCCACAAATCCAAAGCACAGCATCATGCAGGCTGCTGCGATGAAAATTAAGTCCATCCCAAGCAGATCCAGTACAGCAGAGCCAACGAGAAGTCAGGATTTGTCTGAGTGGTTGCATAGTAAATACATAATACAGACTAAATCAAGGATAACTGGCAGTTGATTGAATTGTGGAGGGAAGAAGAGTCTAGAAGAGTCACCAACCACCAGTAAACAGGGACTTAATTGAGGATCAAATTGCCCAGCAAACTGCATGCTGCAAGAGCTTCACAGACCACACAAGAAAGGAGGGGAGGAAAAAGTAAAGTGTTTTATGAAGGTGCAGTAATACAGAGCTGCGGGGAGAAAATAAGGGGACTGTAATGCAAGAAGAGTAATTAGAAGTGGTCTAATAAACATCTTCTTGACAATTGCAATATGAATAGTACATCCAAATTCCTTCTGACAAAGAGGAACTATCAAGCCAACAAGTCAGTCAAATTATTTCAAAGTTCTTCCAGTTCTGAGCAGTTTCCATAGATGTAGGCGTACTCCCCGCCTTTTTCCCTGTTTTAAGAGAGAAAGCGGTGATTTTCTTTACAATGGCATTTCCCACAGACCCAGCCACAAGTGAGCTCACTTGCCCACTTGTGCAAACAGAAGTGGGTTTTTCAAGCCTGGCATTTTATGCAAAAAAAATGCTTTGGAACCCTCCTTTGGCCTGGAATCAATTTAAGTGCCACAGAGGGCAAAAATTTTGCCATTAAACAAATAAAAAGACAAAAAGTCATTTTCTTTGATTCTACGTACCTCAGATAATTCTCTTCAAGAACTTGGCTTACCATGTTGTCAATGCTGATTAACGTCGGTCACTGTTTTGGATTTCTTGCTATGCACAAGAAGTTTTCTCACTGCTTTTTGTAAACTCTTCCAAGAATTAATTTGGCAGGGTGCTGACCATTCTGGCCTGATCCAGAAAAACACTTAAGCCCGTCTTTAAGCACCAGAGTAGTTCTAACCAGATTGAGCTCATAATACTATTGTTTTACAAGATGGTGAAATATCTGTTTACTCATTGAAGTCTGAATATTACGATTCAAGATTGCTCGTTATATCCATTACAGATGTTTTCTCCTCATAAATGACAATCAAAATTTCATTTGTTTGATGTTTATATCTTTGTTCAGTTCTCTATTGGATAACTCGCAGTGAAAAATTCCAGGCTCTTCTTGAACAATTTATTGTTCTTTTCTCTTTCTTCATTATTATTAATGGGAAATTCCAAACTCTGCAGATAAGATTTATATGGTCTTTCAAATGGGTCAGAACAAGGGAATATCAGAAATGTTTAAAAAGCCTGTTTGGCAATTTATGGTTATATTAAAAAAAATTAAAAAACCCCAAACCCAAAGCTTCAATTGCTTTTAAAAGTATAAAATTGCCAAAACTTCTGAGACTGATGCACCACAAAGGAATCTGTCTTGCAAACATTTATGTGCCCAATTAATTTTAAGCACTTGAGCAGTGTACCACATTGTATACTTTCATTAATGATCCAGCTAATAGGAGACAGAGCACGACTATTACACTTTCAGATGACACCAGGAGAAGAGAATTAACAATGTCATGTCTCCAAAAGTAGTTAGGCTTTGTATTTGCTGAATAATAATAGATTTATTTCAGGTTTTAAAGGGTTTTTTCTGCTTTTACTTTTAAATGAAATGCAATTAAATTGGGGGCCATAATGATCTTTCAACATGAAAAACCTAGGTTGAATATTTCTTAAGAGCTCAGCACTGCATTTAGCACAAAACTACTAGTGTCAAAAATCCTGC
Organism: Mesitornis unicolor; assembly: GCF_000695765.1. Lineage (NCBI taxonomy): Eukaryota > Metazoa > Chordata > Aves > Mesitornithiformes > Mesitornithidae > Mesitornis > Mesitornis unicolor. The sequence continues at coordinate 6,682 of NW_010160341.1, read as the reverse complement.
CCAGGATCTTCAACAACTGTTGTTTATTGCAGCAAAACACAGTTACCTCTATATCCTTATTCCCTCTCTCGGCATCAGTCTGTATGATCTTGACTGATACAAGGAATGACAGCAATAAAGCCATTCTACCTTTCGCAAGACTTTTCTGGCTATTTCTCTGAATTCAGGATTATTCATGTTGATTCATAATTTCTCATCTAGAAGTTAAATTGCTGTTTCTTACCAGAAGACAACTTTCAAGTTCAAGTTCCAAGTCACGAAGTCATCTCACACCTTGTGAGACTTCAGGGCTAGAAGAACACCCTGAGCATCCCCATCCAGTTACTTGTTGACACAGGTTGCGTCTCACAGATTCCTTCTGTAAACTTTTTTCAAAATCCGTAACAGAAGGGGTAAATTTATTTGCCCCAATGACCTGAGATCTTGCAGGCTGCTCTCTAATCTTGACTCTTGCAAAGGCCATGGGTCTCTTTCTAATGCCCAACCTAAGTCAGTCACAGTTTGTTTATATCCAGATGTCCTGATGCTATCCTTTAGTTTAATTAGCTCTTTTCACTCTTTGGTGGTCACTTCCTTGATACAGCAAGAGATAGCAATTACGCTCTTTCCGAAACAGTCTATTTAGATGCTCCCGTAATTGATCATGTTCTCATCTTATTATGACTGTGTTCCAGATTGTGCTTATTTTTCTTACACATATATGGCTGGACTGCATAGTGTTTCAAGCAAACAAACGATTTTCCTTCTTGCATGATACTCTGATTTGCCCTGTCCTGGAGATACTCTTCAGCTTTGTGTCAGTGGATTTTATTGGAAATGTTCATGTATTTCTTCTGTGCTCATGAATATTTTTTTGCCTTGGAGAGCTCATTTAGTCAAGGGAAAAATTATTCAGGTTTTTTTTCCTGGATCCTCTTCAGGTTTGGGGTTTTTTTTATATACAGAAGGAACTGAAGGTAGTAGTTTTTAGATATATAAAGCATTATGACTTTGGTCATACAAAACCGATAGATATTAGCTTTCTTTATAAACCATTATAACAACCCAGCTTACTTGCATGGGTTGAGCATTGCAATTTGCCTTTTGCATCACAAAGATCTATTTGACAAAATAATCACTTTTTCTCATCTTGCATTAGTGATGGGAGTGGGTTTTTCCTTTAATCGATTTACATACGATATCTGTTACTCATGTGGAGCTGATCATAGGTGGTCCATCATTCTTGCTCAGCAGCCCTAAACAGCATGGGATAAAAACCTTTTGTTTTCGACAAGTTTTACAAGAGCAGTTGCATTTGTACTGGGTCCAGCATGCACAAATTTCACTAGCATGTAATTTGCTAATTTGGTGCGACAGCTGATCAGGAACAGAGAAATATTGAAAAAACATATCAAAACTTATCAAAACATATCAGGTGTCTTTCATTCCATCAATCTAGAAAATAATCTCTGTTGGTAGATTTATTAAAAAATATTCAAATTCACTTGATATCACGAATTTAAAGAACTTAAACCTTTTTAATTTTTTTTCCCTTGTCTATTATGTGTTGAAAAAAATCCTTAAAACATTAACACCAAAAGGTCGATCTTGATTAGCACGGATATGGCTAATGCAAACAGCAGCAGTCCAAACACACCGAGTCCTCCTTACTCTAAGTCCAGCAGGATCTATAGATGGACTTTAGTATTTTGCTCTACTGAAAAACAACCAAAAGGTAACCACCACAAGATGGTTTTGAAGCAGCAAGAGCAGCCCAGTCTGCTCAAGGGACCTCAGCAGTGTAGACACGAGCCATTCTGCTCCACTTGGGATCAGTTTTGGGGATTATACTTAACTCCTGCCGCTGGGCAGAGTGAATGTGCTGTTCTGGGAGTTATTACTGCAGCACCTTGCCACAAACGAGTGTTTTCTTCTCAGGACTTTTCACTTATCCTTTGTTCTTAGTCTGTAATCTTCACTAAAACGGTCTTAATTTTCATTTAATCTTTGTCCTTCCATGACACTGACCTCCTAATGGGGGATATGAATAAGGAGCGCGATTGAGAGGTAAAACAACTGGGCTGCAAGGGACATATACCCTGCAAAGCGGCATTGTCCTCGGCAGATCTGGGTGGAGAAGACAGTGCTCGTTAAACTCCCTTTACCTCCTTGTACCTCCTTGTGCTCTTCTCCAGATCCCTTAAAAATTTAATTAAAACAACTACCAGATTTGCCACTTGGCAAAATCTAGAGTATTATGTGTGGCAGTAGTGCCAGTGCTATAATCCATCTGCGTCTGCAACGATCAATAAACCCTTTTGAGAGATTTATCTGGTTTTTTCCTCTTTTTCTCTTCCCCAATACTGGTTATTTTATTATCCTCCCCGGAGTCAGTTGACTGCAGTCAGTTCCCTACAGCTCCTGCTCTGTTCGGGTTCCCTTTGCTCTGCTTCACTAATTCTGTGAGGTTTTTTTCCCTCAGAAAGGAGGAAGGCAAGAGGAAGCTTTCTGACCCACTTTGCGTCTAATAGTCTGCCATTTTGCATGGTTTTTAGTCTATTTATAAGGGAGGGATGTGTCACCGTGGTCCCTTCAGGCTCCTTTCCGTGAATCTCACAGCATTGTACACTCTGCAGAATGCAGCATCGTATTTTACTTTGATTATACACAAACCAGCAGGATCCCAATTCCTATGTAAATGTATTCCTATGATGTGTATTATTGACAAAAGGAACTGATAATAACTGTCTCTGCAGAGTGGTGGAAATTGCTCCTTATTTTGGCATTGCTAGCTCTGCTGACAAGGTAAAGCACAAAAATCCAGATTGCAAGAGCACAGCGATGCTGCTGTGCCATTTCTATCTTGGTATAATGACAGCATAAAAAATAAAGGACAGAAATACCAACAGAGCTCCTGCACAGGGGTGAAGGAGAATCTGAGGAAAGAAATACCTAAAACTACCTGAAAGGAGGTTGCAGCAAGGTGAGTGTCAGTCTCTTCTCCCAAGTAACAAGTGACAGAATGAGAGGAAATGGCCTCAACTTGTGCCAGGGGAAGTTTAGACTGGATATTAGGAAAAATTTGCCAGGCATTGGAACAGTCTGTGCAGGTAAGTGGCCGAGTCACCATCCCTGGGGTTATTTAAAAGACAGGCGGATGAGGTGTTCACAGACACGGTTTAGTAGAGGACAGGTTATGGTTGGACTCGATGATCTTAAAGGTCTTTTCCAACCAAATTATTCTATATAGATTCAAACACTGAAGTCTGTCAATAGTATGGTATCCTCAGTGATATTTTCTGTTCTAAGACTCTTCATCTATTTTTATTCACTTTTGGGACAAGCTATGACTTTTCATTCTAAGACTCTTCATCTATTTTTATTCACTTTCAGGACAAGCTATGACTTTTCAGAAGACTTTCATCAAGATTTTTCTCAAGCTTTTGGCTGTGCCTTTCTGAAAACATGAGTGTTTGTATTTGAGCAATAATTTTTAATAAGTTTAGTATCTAAAAGTGTGCTGTGCTGTTTATAGTACTAAAAGCTTACTACATTTATTAGCTCAAAGAGTTCAGATGAGAGAGAGTAAAAAAGATGGAGATGTACTCTTCTCAGTGTTACCCAGTGGCAGGATGAGCAGCACTGAAACACAAGAAATTCCATTTCAAAAAAAGATTTTTTTTAAATTTTATTTATTTTTTTTTACTGTGAAACTGATCAAACACTGGAACAGGTTGCCCCGAAGATTTGCGGAGTCTCCATCCTTGAAACTCAATTTGACACAAAGCCCTGCGCAGGGGGATCTAATGGACCCTACTTTGGGCAGGTGGGCTGCACTAAGCAATCTCCAGAGATTGCAACCCCAGCCGTACTGTGAGCTGGTGTTGAAGTACCCAGCAAGGATGTGGACACCTGTGTTCCTGAAACTACAGCAGCAGATCATTTAGCTATTGTACAAACTGAAGCTGCTCTAACACAGCAGACTGATAGGAAATCCAACAGCAAAGAGAAGAGAGAACTCCACTGGGATTTCAGATGCTGACTCTCGGATTGTTTATATGTTTATGTTAGACAGTCGTTTGTTAACATAAAACCAGTCTCTGTATTCCTTAGTAGGGAATACTGAGCAAACTGCAGTCAGATTTCCTCATGCTTCCTTCCCTTCCAGCCACCATAACTTCCTTGTTCATAGGTGCACAAGATCTGATCTTCATCAACAGAGGGAAGGTATTGTCACGGTCGGGACGGACAAAGCGACAAGACTTCTTGTGTTGGCGTAGCACAAAAAAGCGTCTTATTGTTTTTCTCCCTCATCTATTTATACTCTCTCTCCCCAGATGTGTCTTATTCTCATTGGTTCAAAGTTACTATGTTTCTTTTTAATGGATAATTTTCACAGTTCATCACAACTCAGCACTTCCGCCAAAGGAACACATACATCTCAGTCTGCTGTCAGCACTTTCGACAAACTTGTTTACCTTGCGGCTCTTCTTGTTCCTGTTTATTCTTTCAAGGGTAGACTGGAATCTTCTTAAGGTCAAAGTCACTCTGGCCAAGGGCCTCAGTCCAGCTATGGACCATCTGACCTCTTCTTTCTCTCTTCACCACACAGCTCAGTGGCTTTTCCTAGACTGTGAGATAACTTTCCAGTCCCTTCAATCCTATTTGTTAGGTAAATACCTTAACTAGGAAACTGTGAAACTTCCAGACAAAAGACATTGCACCACTGCTTGATGCACAGGGACTTAAGATACTAAAATCTAAGTGAGTGCTCACTAAGGAAGTCTTCATTCAACTGTGACTGGATGTTTAATATCATAAAGAAGTGCTCTTGAGCTTTGTTCTGAGTGATAAAGCATAGAAGTTTATAGATCAGTTAAGGTTTTTTTAAAAATTATCCTTTACGAAATGTATATAATACAGAAAAGAAACAAAGAGTTCAAGCACCAGTCATAAGTAAATGATACAGGAAATATGTGTATGTGTAATTATAACTTGCGTCCCATAAAGATAATCTTTGTTATGGAACAGTGAAAACAAACACAGACTTAAAACCACAAAAATGGGAAAGAACAGGCAGAGAGGAAAAGATAACAAGTAAGATTAATGTAATCTGCAGTGTATTAGTCTGCTATCTGATACTCAACCTGAGAGTGTGTTCTCTAACACCAAGCTATGGCCTGACTGATCTGATTGGAATAAATGGGTCAGTCAGTCAGTTTGTGACAAGCAAAAAGTGCAGCCATAACCAGTCTTACATATTCCACTTATTTACACGGAGCAGGTCTTCTTCTGTACAAAGCTTCTTGTTATGGGTAGAAAATCTTAACGTTGCACAGTAAAAGAGTTCTTATAAATAAAAAAGCATATTATTTTGATAATATTTGCATTGTATGCTTAGTATTACAAACAGGATAGTAAAAGAAAGAGACCAAGCAATTTCCCAATGTCTATTTTGTAGGTATCACTAATCTCCCTGTAGCATAACATTTTACAGAAAATATTTATCTTTTTCAGTCATTAACTTTCCTTACTCAAGATATTTGTCAAAATATGTCTGGCTAAAGTCACAAGATCGGGGTATCGGTTTTCAGAAGTGCCGTGCTGTACAGGCTTGCCAGCTTATTTGGAAACAACTCAAGAATCTCTAAATGTGGCATTGCGTAACAATGACAAGAACCTTAACCAAAAAGTGATGTGTCACCTTTGAAAACAGGACTCAAAACTTCCTTGGCTGGTACCACTAGAGCCTCTAGTGGATTTTTTTTGCACTGCAAAACTATAGTGCAGATACCAAATTCAGTGGTTGACAGACCTGTTATTCTACTGCAGAAACAGTGACATTTCACAGCTTCCAATACTGCCTCAGTCTAAACAATATCATCGTGATGTGCGCTCCTGAGGACCTCAAATATTTCTCTCTATATGCAAGACTCTTCACCACTTACGAGCAACTGTTCACACTGTGCTCAGGTTTTGTGGGAAGACTCCATGCTTTTATCTGGAAACTGGAAGTGCTTTGATGACAAAAATACACAGCTTTATTATAAATATAAGGAGCTGGGTTCATCTGTGCACACATAAGCTGCTCATGTCATTTTATAAGAAGCAGGATTTACTGTCTAGCACATAGATGCTGCTTGAGTGACGCACTTTTTTTCCTTATGCTCTATGCCTCACCTGCCAGCCTAATGTAGATGTCTCAGATACTGTAAAACATCTCTAATATCTATGCACACATCTGTAGGCAACCGAACAGAGCCCAAGAAATGGGAATCGGATTCAGATTCAGATACCTGAACTTAGGTACCTTATAAAGTATCTGCAAGTGACCCAGATGTCGATGTTCCCATTATAGCCCATGGAGACCTACTCCACACAGTCACTGCAGTCCAGAGAAGTCTCACCTTGCAGTAGACACCTGGGTCTGTTGCTTATGTCCAGGCTCTATTTATGATGCCCAGGGTATGCCACCTACCTCCAGCCACCTTCCCAGATGGCCAAGGAGCTCCCACAGACCCTTTGTCACATCTGCCGCTCAGATGGAGCTGTCTCAAATGCCCAAGGGCATCTCAAGTGGCTGCAGACACCAAAGTGGGGACAAATGAATCAAGTCTGTATATTTTGATTTGAGATTTGAACAAGAGATTTGAACAAATCAAACAAATCAAACAAAGAGATTTGAACAAGCTGAACCGATGGG